>NW_027509219.1:1075000-1145000 GCF_051911475.1 Siphateles boraxobius | reverse complement strand
AGTGTGAGTGACGGTTCTTTGATGTCTCAGTCCAGAGCAAGCTGTGCAGACATTATATCACCTTGACTTCTTCTTAAAGGGAAAGAGTAATTAATTTTGTGCAGAAGAGATGTGGTCACCTTTCTGGCACACAATGCCTCCTTTTGTTCTCTCCCTTGAGTCCATCTAATGGGGAACAAGTGTCTCCAGCTTATCCGCTCTACTTGTCCATGTGATCGAGTGATTACTATTATTCTAGGTCACAGCGAAAGCAATGCAGACCAATGTTACATTCAACACTAACTCAAGCCACAAAAACCAGAGCAGCAGCACAAGTCAGGGCTCACATAAGAGTTGTGTCTTTCCAGGTGAAAAAGAAGTGCACTTAATGGCATACCTTTAAAAAGAGTACCTATTACAGAAATAATATTCTTTAAAAGAATATACTTAAAGGTGCAGTAAGCGATTTCTGAAACCAGCTGTTGAAAGTGGATTGACTGAGCACTTTCAGCCAATCAGCAGTAGGGGTCGTGTTCACTCATGATAGGGGAGGAGAGAGAGTTAGCCAATCAACAGCAGGGGGCGTGTCCACTCATGATAGGGGAGGAGAGAGAGTAAGCCAATCAGCAGCAGGGGGCATGTCCACTCATGATGGGGAGGAGAGAGAGTGAGCCAATCAGCAGCAGGGGGCGTGTCCATTCATGTTGGGGAGAGTTAGCCAATCAGCAGCAGGGGGCGTGTCCACTCATGTTGGGGAAGAGAGAGAGTGAGCCATTAGGGGGCGTGTTCACTGATGATGGGGTAGGAGAGAGAGTTAGCCAATCAGTATTAGGGGGCGTGTCCACTCATGTTGGGGAGAGTTAGCCAATCAGCAGCAGGGGGAGTGTTCACTCATGTTGGGGGAGAATTAGCCAATCAGCAGCAGGGGGCGTGTCCACTCATGTTGGGGAGGAGAGAGAGTGACCCAATCAGCAGTAGGGGGCGTGTCCACTCATGTTGGGGAAGAGAGAGAGTGAGCCATTAGGGGGCGTGTTCACTGATGATGGGGTAGGAGAGAGAGTTAGCCAATCAGCAGTAGGGGGCGTGTCCACTCATGTTGGGGAGAGTTAGCCAATCAGCAGCAGGGGGAGTCAGCAGGGGGAGTTTTCACTCATGTTGGGGGAGAATTAGCCAATCAGCAGCAGGGGCGTGTCCACTCATGTTGGGGAGGAGAGAGAGTGACCCAATCAGCAGTAGGGGGCGTGTCCACTCATGTTGGGGAGAGTTAGCCAATCAGCAGCAGGGGGCGTGTCCACTCATGTTGGGGAAGAGAGAGAGTGAGCCATTAGGGGGCGTGTTCACTGATGATGGGGTAGGAGAGAGAGTTAGCCAATCAGCAGTAGGGGGCGTGTCCACTCATGTTGGGGAGAGTTAGCCAATCAGCAGCAGGGGGCGTGTCCACTCATGTTGGGGAAGAGAGAGAGTGAGCCATTAGGGGGCGTGTTCACTGATGATGGGGTAGGAGAGAGAGTTAGCCAATCAGCAGCAGGAGGCGTGTCCACTCATGTTGGGGAAGAGAGAGAGTGGGCCAATCAGCAGCAGGGCTTGTCGTTCGTTCATCATCTTTATTTTCCATGAAGCGTTATTTTCCATAGCTTCTGCTATAAAGAGACATCTACTCTTGCATTGTGTGGTCGTGCATTTTGGGGGCCGAGCAATAAAGGGAGGGGTGTGTTTGTTTGGGATGATTTCACATGTTTCTCATAAATCGCTTACTGCACCTTAAACTGAATGTAATGTTTTTGCACACTTAACTGCATGTTAAACGCAATTAAATGAAAATGTATAATAGTTTAAATTGATATTAAATGCAATAGTTTAACTTTATTGACCCACTTAATTAGGAATTATACATCTTTATATGTAATTTTCAAAGTATACTGCTGAAATTACTGATAAGCATTTATGGTAAACTTAAGTATGGCTTTTCTATTTAAACTTTTATGTAATGTATTTAAATATATATATATATATATATATATATATATATATATATATATATATATATATATATATATATATATATATTTACTTTTAACATCTGAAGTATAACACTGTAAGTGCAAATTCAATACAATCAAGTGCACTTCTTCACAGGCTTATAATTGAAATTAATATACTATGCATGCACATGTTTTGCGCAAGGCTTTTTGTATTTAGATGAGAAAAAAAATTCCTTTTAACATTGCACAAACTGGTAATGGGATCAAACGAATTCATAGAATTAACCACTAATTTGTCAAAAATGTAAAAAACTTACAAATTGCAATGGGATTGTGTCGGTCAGATCTCTCTTTTTATTTCCTGTAGCAATTCCAGAAAATCGAAATACAATCGAATAGCCTATACCGTTATCTACATAGCACAATGCAACCAAAAGGTAGTTAGAGCAAACCTGTCTGAAATTATAAATGAAACACTTCCCTTTTCTACAGCATAGCATTCCTATAGCACTAAATTCTTGTTAGAACATTTTGGTATAGGAATTTGTGAAGGAGCAAAAACATATCTTAAATTCTTATATCAATCAATCCAGGCTACAAAAAAAAAAAAAAACACTACACTCATAACATTATCACATCGGGTTTGTTTAAAAATCCCAGCTACAGTGGTGTGTATGTGGCAAACAGGGCTGTAGAACAGGCACTTGCCCGAAGCTAAGCGCTGGTTGTTTGTTCAGGGATCACCCCAGCAGGAATGAGAGGGTTCTGTCACTCAAGCTTTCACCCTGCTGTCTGTGTCTGTGCTTTATCTGCGTCTCAACTGCCAGCTCTTCTGCCCCAACCAGTCATGTCACATGCAAAAACATCAGTCTGGAGACTGAACCTCATCAAAGCCAAGTATTATCTCATGTTGCTATGACACACTCAACAAATAAGGTCTGATTATCACTTAAATTATGAGCTGTGTGACCCATATTATAGAACAAAACAAGAAAACTGTATGGTAAGGGTGTGTTTAAAACAAGTGGTCATGAAAGTCCATGATGTAATCACTCTGTTTAAATATGAACTAAAGTACTGAGTGAACACCTCCTTCCAGAGCAGACTATGGCCCCCCTCAGGAAAATGTGCTCCATTAAGATTTAAAATGCTGTCATTTGGCTCCCCCTGCTGTTTAAAAGATCCAGTTACACTATTAGCATTTTGCACTTTCTGTTCTGTTCTACTGTCCCAAAGTAGATAGGACATCCTAATTCGAGTATTTATTATGCACTGTTCTATGCCATTCTGTGTATAAACAGTGTGAGTAGTGTGTTCACACTGAAAGCGTCAAAAAGAAAAAAGTGTATTATTAATTAATTAAATGAAAATATGTGGAATGATGGACGTTTCATGGACTTAAAGATATATTTCACCCAAAAATTAAAATTCTGTCATTATCTACTCACCCACATGTAGTATTAACACAATATTATTTTCTCCAACGCGTTCACGAGAGCACCACGACGCATGCTTGTTGTGCTGATGTGAAAGCAGACGTAGTTGCGTGAATGCCGGTTGAAGATTAATATTTTGTAAGTGGTAAATTATGTTTTTTTGCACAAAGCACTCATGTCACTTCATAAAATTGAGGTTAAACCACTGGAGTCACATGAATTACGTTAATGATGATTTAATCTCTACTTTCTGCGACTTGGAAGTGGTAGTTGCGTAGAATGTCAATGGAGAGACAGAAATCTGTCAGATTTCATCAAAAAGATCTTTATTTGTGTTCCGAAGATGATCGAAGGTCTTACGGGTTTGGAACGATCCTTTTGTCCACTTTCATCTACTTCTGTACTGATTTATTCGAATGTATGGGCTTTATCAGATCTTTCAATCTAATGGACGAAATGCGCAATTTACATATGATCGTGATCATAAAAACCAAGCGGGTAATCCATCAGCCGGAAACCGAAGCCTCGCGGGGGCCGCCATTGTAGCAGACCATCACCTGCTGACTGTTAGCATTCCATTGACTCCCATTCATTTTGGCGTCACGTTGACAGCGAATAACTTTACATCTGAAGCGTCCAAAGACTTCATTTGTCCATTATTTAATTCTAAAGAAACACGGCAATGTATAAAAGGCTCCATTACTTTGTATCTTACGTTATTGCCTCGTAGAAGCCATTTTTGTAAAAATAGGCTAACGATTGCGTCATAACCACGCGACTCTCTGTTGCACACTAGAGAAACTACCGTATAGACAGGAGGAGAAGCTCGCAGGCAATCTTTTACTGTCTATGAGGCAATCGGGGGGACATAGAGGCATAAAGTCAAGGGAGAAGCCCATAGATAGAGAGCCCATAAAAGCAACAGGACAAAATATTTCAACAACGTTTTTGAGGAATTAGGTGATTCAGATTTGTCTTGGCACAGGTAATTACTAGAAGATTTACGACTGTCAGACAGGTTGTTCACGTCACATCTACGTGGTCAAGCTCAGTTTGAGCCTGCGCAGTTGCTCAGACATCAGGAAGTGAGAGTTTCTAATGGGCTTCAGTTTTCTCCGTTGAAATCAAGGGGGTCGCTGTGTCCATTTCTTTTACTGTCTATGGTAAAAACATACAGAGACCAGCCGAACGCTCAACGCTGTGAGTGTGTGTTAGAAATCAGGAATGATGGGAGAACATCAAATGTGTCTTTGACTACCTTTGGAATTGGTTGAAAGTGAACAAGCTCAAAACTACTTAAACTGCGTTTACACCTGTATTTAGTCCCGTCAAGTTGTGATTGGTTTAAGACATTGATCACTGATCTACACAATGAACTACAGACCTGCAAATGCAAGCTCTGTTGTTGTATACAGGGTCTTAGTGCATAGTGTGTCCTTTGGGACACAACTAATGAGTTTTTGGTTAAATGCTTGGAATAAGGTTTGTCGTTCACACAAGGTCAAGATATACTCACGTTTTATTTCTAAAACATATGCTATAATGGGCTACATCAATTCCCACTCGTGATTTTTTTAAAGCTTTTCCTTGAAAGTGGTAGTTAAACGTGTCTAAATGGGAGGTTGTTGGTGTCACGGACATTAAAGGTCATCACACCGAGCCAGTAAATCTCACTAGTCTGCTTTCATAGCATTGTTGCAAACTCTTGCAAACTACTTTAACTCAAACTCTAACTTCTTAGTTGAAGTCATGCAACCATGATTGTTCGTTTAAATGCTGCGTTCACGCCACGTAGTAATTACTGTAAAAACAAGATAACAAGATAACTATTCCAAAAATTGGCAAAATTAATAGCAGTCATGTGGTACAGTGGTCACATGGTACAAGTTGGAGCTACGAGTTGTATTTACGAGTTCTACATGGACGTGAACCCTTTTTACAAGTGGGAATCTCATAATTACTGTAGCCTATAGCCTACTTCCGACATGGCGTGAATGCACCTAAAGCATAACTTTTGCTTTTTTTCTTCTGCCGATTGTATTTTGGCTTCAAAAAAGTTGTTCATTTGTAAAGATTATCATGGTGAACTAAACGTGTAAGAATCATAAACTTGTTGGTCACAGAGCTTATTTTCTGCAGTAATCCAAAAGCCAAAGAAAAGGCTAATATGCCATATTTGATGAAAATGATGCTATGAGGGACAGACTTACTGTCTTTACAATGGCAAGCACTGTATAAATGTCCTTTCAAACTTTCAAAACTGTTTTATGGAGTTTTTGTCTACATCTTTCGGAAAGATGTTTAGTCGGCTGAACAATCGGTTATGTTGTTTTTGTAACATTACACAGTTCCTCCAGAAAAACGCGATTGCTGAATTCAATGCATAATCAGCCAAAGTCCGCAAATTCATGCAGGGGCCGCATTATTTCAAATATGCCGCACTTTCGCCGCATAAATTGCCGATTTCCGTGCAAAATATGCGGGACTTGCATGATTTCATAATCCTCGCATTTTCGTTGCAAAAAAGTCACATAAATCTTAGCAGAAAGTTGAAAAATGTTGCGTTTGCTTCACACAAGAGCAGCCACTTCCCCCTGTTTCCATGGGAACGTTATGAAGTGACGCAATTACGCGACGGGATAGCTCACAGCTGAAGTTATTGCAGGGGCCAGACAGACTGACGGAGGCGATTGGCATCTCACAACTCGCTCTTTATTCCCAAATCGAACTCGTATAACTGTCTGTCACACGTTCTACCGTCACATCGTAACTTAATAAACAAAATAAGATAAAAGAAGTAGCATCAAACAGAAATTACCCGCACACATTGTCACGATCCACACATGGGAAACAGAGATCCAATTACAGTTTTATTTAAAGGGTAATCCGTACTCACAAACTAGTCCAGGCAAGGGTCAAAATCCAAAAGGCAATCCAAAAACAAGAAAACAAACAAGACCAGGCAAAAACAGTCTACCAGAAGTGGTGTGAAAATATACAAGGACTCCGTAACAAACACTAAACAGGCAGGGTATTTATACACAGAACAAGACAATCATGATGGGGAACAGCTGAGTGCAATGAACAGTGATGAGCGCAGACAAGGATTGTGGGGAATGCAGTTCCAAACGTGAATGACACCGTGGGGAAAGAGGACCTCTAGTGGACACCAGGGAACATAAACCAGACACTGTGTCATGACCCCCCTCTACGGAGCGGCTACCATACGCTCCAAGACAACTAACACACAACACAAGAGTTCAGGAGGGAGGTGGAATGGCAGAGGATCAGGGGTGGGCCAGGTCCATGTAGGGGAACAAAAACGGGAAATAACGATTTAGCCGGTGACCAGGGCGAAGCGGACGACCCCTCGGGCGGCCGGGGCGGCGAAGACCCCTCGGGCGGCCAGGGCGGAGACGAACCCTCCGGCTCAGGAGCAGCAGACACTGGCTCCGGCTCAGGAGCAGCAGACACTGGCTCCCGCTCAGGAGCAGCAGACACTGGCTCCCGCTCAGGAGCAGCAGACACTGGCTCCGGCTCAGGAGCAGCAGACACTGGCTCCGGCTCAGGAACAGCAGACACTGGCTCCGGCTCAGGAACAGCAGATACTAAAGGTCTGAAGGGCGTCTCCAGGATCCGAGCTAGACGCTCTAAATAGCCGGTCAGTGCCCCTCCGGCCACGAGAATGGGCATCTCCCGATCTGTCTCCGACTGAGCAGACGTGGCGTGAGCCGTCTCAGTCTGGGCAGACGTGACCTGAACAGTCTCTGACTGGGCAGACGGGACGTGAACAGTCTCTGACTGGGCAGACAGGACGTGAACAGTTTCTGACTGGGCAGACAGAGCGTGAACAGTCTCTGACTGGGCAGACGGAGCGTGAACAGTCTCTGAATTGGCAGAAGTGACGGTAGACGTCTCTTTCTTCCTCTTCATCCGCCTTCGGACCACCGGACTCGGGACCACCGGACTCGGGACCCCCGGACTCGGGACCCCCGGACTCGGGACCACCGGACTCGGGACCACCGGACTCGGGACCACCGGAACAGGGACCACCGGACTCGTGGCGGCGTCGGCATGGCGAGGCTCCGATACATCCCACTGACTCCGATGCTCAAGGTATCTGGTAAAACTCCAAAAGTCCAAGACTTCCAGACCCTTCATTTCCCACCCCGGCAATGGGTCATCAAGACAGGTATTAAAAATGTCTTTTAATGCTGCATCACTGTATCCCATTCCCCTCGAGAGCGTCCAAAATGACTGGGCTATGCAACCCACCGGCAGGCACTGCTGACGAAAGCTCATCAAATTTTGGACACGTCCCATCCTCTCTTTCTCCGTGGTAGGAGGGAGGATACGGAACCCCATCATGCTGGATCTCTTTGTGACGGAGTCCTTCTGACACGATCCACACACGGGAAACAGAGATCCAATTGCAGTTTTATTTAAAGGGTAATCCGTACTCACAAACTAGTCCAGGCAAGGGTCAAAATCCATAAGGCAATCCAAAAACAAGAAAACAAACAAGAACAGGCAAAAACAGGCTACCAGAAGTGGTGTGACAATATACAAGGACTCCGTAACAAACACTAAACAGGCAGGGTATTTATACACAGAACAAGACAATCATGATGGGGAACAGCTGAATGCAATGAACAGTGATGAGCGCAGACAAGGATTGTGGGGAATGCAGTTCCAAACGTGAATGACACCGTGGGGAAAGAGGACCTCTAGTGGACACCAGGGAACATAAACCAGACACTGTGACATGACCCCCCTCTACGGAGCGGCTATCATACGCTCCAAGACAACTAACACACAACACAAGAGTTCAGGAGGGAGGTGGAATGGCGGAGGATCAGGGGGAGGGATGGTGGGCCAGGTCCATGTAGGGGAACAAAAACGGGAAATAACGATTTAGCCGGTGACCAGGGCGAAGCGGACGACCCCTCGGGCGGCCGGGGCAGCGAAGACCCCTCGGGCGGCCAGGGCGGAGACGAACCCTCCGGCTCAGGAGCAGCAGACACTGGCTCCGGCTCAGGAGCAGCAGACACTGGCTCCGGCTCAGGAGCAGCAGACACTGGCTCCGGCTCAGGAGCAGCAGACACTGGCTCCGGCTCAGGAGCAGCAGACACTGGCTCCGGCTCACGAACAGCAGATACTAAAGGTCTGAAGAGCGTCTCCAGGATCCGAGCTAGATGCTCTAAATAGCCGGTCAGTGCCCCTCCGGCCATGAGAATGGGCATCTCCCGATCTGTCTCCGACTGAGCAGACGTGGCGTGAGCCGTCTCAGTCTGGGCAGACGTGACCTGAACAGTCTCTGACTGGGCAGACGGGACGTGAACAGTCTCTGACTGGGCAGACAGGACGTGAACAGTTTCTGACTGGGCAGACAGAGCGTGAACAGTCTCTGACTGGGAAGACGGAGCGTGAACAGTCTTTGAATTGGCAGAAGTGACGGTAGACGTCTCTTTCTTCCTCCTCATCCGCCTTCGGACCACCAGACTCGGGACCACCGGACTCGGGACCCCCGGACTCGGGACCACCGGACTCGGGACCACCGGACTCGGGACCACCGGAACAGGGACCACCGGAACAGGGACCACCGGAACAGGGACCACCGGACTCGTGGCGGCGTCGGCATGGCGAGGCTCCGATACATCCCACTGACTCCGATGCTCAAGGTACCTGGTAAAACTCCAAAAGTCCAAGACTTCCAGACCCTTCATTTCCCACCCCGGCAATGGGTCATCAAGACAGGTATTAAAAATGTCCTTTAATGCTGCATCACTGTATCCCATTCCCCTCGAGAGCGTCCAAAATGACTGGGCTATGCAACCCACCGGCAGGCACTGCTGACGAAAGCTCATCAAATTTTGGACACGTCCCATCCTCTCTTTCTCCGTGGTAGGAGGGAGGATACGGAACCCCATCATGCTGGATCTCTTTGTGACGGAGTCCTTCTGACACGATCCACACACGGGAAACAGAGATCCAATTGCAGTTTTATTTAAAGGGTAATCCGTACTCACAAACTAGTCCAGGCAAGGGTCAAAATCCAAAAGGCAATCCAAAAACAAGAAAACAAACAAGAACAGGCAAAAACAGGCTACCAGAAGTGGTGTGACAATATACAAGGACTCCGTAACAAACACTAAACAGGCAGGGTATTTATACACAGAACAAGACAATCATGATGGGGAACAGCTGAGTGCAATGAACAGTGATGAGCGCAGACAAGGATTGTGGGGAATGCAGTTCCAAACGTGAATGACACCGTGGGGAAAGAGGACCTCTAGTGGACACCAGGGAACATAAACCAGACACTGTGACACACATGGGGTGTTCGAGGCGCATACAATATAACACTGCAGACAGTTCAACAGGGAGTGCGCAGCTCTTAAAAAAGATGAGAAATTAAATATTCCCAGCACTTTCTATGATGTAATATGCTTGCTTATCAAAGGAAGTAATAAGAAATGACTCTTTACATTAAGGTAGTAGCCTAGTGAGAACAGGGTGTTGGGGGAATCACTTTTTTTCTCTTTTTCATCAAACCGCAGTTTTTGCAAGTTCCCGCAATTTTTGCAAGTTCCCGCAATTTTTGCAAGTTCCCGCAATTTCATCGCATAAAATGGCATAAATATCCAGCATATTCCATCGCATTTTTAAAGAAAACGGGCCGCATAATCAAGGATTTTTGCCCGCAACAATCACAAAAAACTCTGCGTTTTTCTGGAAGGACTGATTACAATCCATTGAGCACACTGTACTTCTGTCCCTTACAGACTTTTTTTTAATCCTGTCAAAATTAAATATGGCACTACCCTGATTAAGGGCTTTTTTATCGATGGAACCCAGGGTTACGCTGTAACTTCCAGGTTGGCCTGCAAAATTGTCATCAGGTCAGAAATCTATAAAAACAGCTTTTCAAAAAAAAAAAAAACCTTGTCAGCTGTGCAAACAAACAGAGCAATGGTATGAAAGCACTGTTTAAATCAGTTTAAGAAAAGTCTGTAAAAAGAGGGCATTTTAGGTCTATGATAATATGAAGGAAGTTTCTGTAGGCTATTGATTTTTTCACAGGTGTTTTACCCATAATTTGCATCTCGAATTGCATTGGGTTGTTTTAGGTTAAAGGAACTGTATGTAAACCTATCTAGTAGGCTACCTTTTCCATTTTTCTACAGATTTTACTCTTACATTGTACAAATTATTTAAAGTTATAGTCTGCACATATAGCCTATTAAACTGACGGAAGAAAATATTTTAACATCTAAAGAAAAAAACACACACTTTACCTTTACATACCTTTAAGACTTTGATCACTGATCTACACAAAGAACTACAGAGCTGCAAGTGCAAACTTTTTCCCTGTTGCTGACAGGTTTCTGAGACTTCATTACTTCATATGAGTGCAAGCCAACACAAACTACCCCAGTCAAAACTGAAATCTAACCTGAAGGCAGGTACTAGTGAAGACACATTCTCATAATTATAGAGAGACATAGATTATAATCTGCAGCTGAGGTCATATTTTACTACAGTTATACTACAGTTACCATGATACACTTCCAAAACACAGATAACAGGCATTCAATAGCTATCGTCCTTTTGGGATCTATCATATTAATTGGATCATGAAACTCAAACCACTTCAGTTTTCTCACACTAAATATTACTCCAAAAATCTAGTAACTTGCTATTCTAAACAGTGTTTGTATGGAATTGTGACATTTGGAATTTATAATGAAAAGAGGATTTGAGGCCACCAGAGGGCACCATTTTACCAACTTATATACATTTCTATTTGACACCAACTCAGTCCAAATGGGGAACATCGTTTTTCTTTTGGAAAATGATCAAATATATATAAAATAAATTAAAAATAAAGCTTTATCAATACTATAATTACTGTTCACTGATATAATGAGAACTAATTCTGGTTTCAACACAAGAAATCATTTCGTAAAACCTATTTCACAGTAACAACATAAAATATGCCAAAAAATAATACAATGTCTAAAATTTGGGGTCATATTCTTTTTATTTTATATTAATGTAGATATTACTACATTTATTCAGCAAGGATGCATTAAATCGAACAAAAGTGACAGTAAAGAAAATAATTATTATTTTGAACTTTTTATTCATCAGTGAATCCTGGAATACTGAACTGTTTTCAACACTGATAATAATCAGAAATGTTTATTGAACAGCAAATCATCATATAAGAATGATTCCTGTTGGATCACGGAGTAATGATGCTGAAAATTCAGCTTTGATCACAGAAATAGTTTTAACATATGCAATATTATTACTGCTTTATTTATTTTTTGATTAAATAAATCCAGCCTTGGTGAGCATTAGACTTCTTTTATCAAAAATACTGACACCAAACTTTTGTATGTTATTGTAGTTCTAGATAGTAATGTAAAGTACTACAAAATGAGCCAAAACTTTGATGCCACCTAACAAAGGACGACAGTGAGATGTCCAGTCCACATAGCAGGTATGACATATGTCTTCCTGTCGACAGGGTCAGATTCTAACAAGCCCACATCTGGCCCAAAACAAGCAAACGGTGCTACTCATCTCTTCCACATTGTGTTAGTGTAAGGACAAGGGGTCAGGAGAGAAACCAGGAGTTGCATTACACAAGCCGCAAGAAATGCTCATCCAATTACTACTGCTTGTTTTGTGTGGCCAAAGCATGACATAGTCTCTGAATCTCGCAGTGTAAATAAAGAACTGAATATGTGTTTGCAATTAAGATAGACATCAGAAGATATACAGAAAACAGGAAAAAGACTTGATCAAAGAGGTAGAGAATAAAGATGAGTAATGCAGGTAGTCTACTGTCTCTGTGTGTGTGTGTGTGTGTGTGTGTGTGTGTGTGTGTGTGTGTGTGTGTGTGTGTGTGTGTGTGTGTGTGTGTGTGTGTGTGTGTGTGTGTGTGTGTGTGTGTGTGTGTGTGTGTGTGTGTGTGTGTGTGTAAGAGATAGGAAACAGACAGCAAGATTATTCAAGGTGAGCACTATCATGAAACACATCTAAAATACAAAGTTTACATGACAACAGCTAAAATGAGGTAAACCTTCAAAAATCCTTAATCTTTTCTCCGTTTGAGAACTAAAAAAACCCACAGGAGAATTATGACCATTTAAAAAACATTTTATGATCACTAAAATAAAAGAAAAAAATGCCTGCGTATAATAGGATTATATATAGCCTATATTATATATAACTATACCCTCATGTCATGACTCGATACATATCACAGATACTGAACTCACGATACGACTGCGATACTCAAAGACACAAAAAATGTACTGTTGATTAAAATGCTACATTTGATATTGCATTGTGTGTGTAAGTGAATAGACTTGGACTTGGTGCTGGAAAGCCAACACAGGACAATAGAGACACCAGAATAAACATATTCATGATTCTGAAGCTGAAAATACTCAATTATTTTAGATGAATATTCTTCATCAGGACATTATCAGGACCCACAAATATTAACCCATTGCATTATTATACATTATTTTCAACATTATATATAGTAGTTTAATGTAGTACTGACACTAAAACTCTGTAAACTTCGATTTTTTTCTCCGTTTTTTCTCACAAACTTTCACTTTGGGTGAAATATACACAACACAGATTGTCACTATCCACGATACATATAGTTGCATTTTTGTATTGTGATATATTGTGACACGATATATTGTATTATTACCTTTAATTCTCTTGTACAATTTAAAAGCACATTTATATTTAAGATATTCATAAAACAGTGGCAGTGGACGCCATTGCCACTCAGTATAGACACAGACTAGTTAAGTGACTCAACTATAGACAGCAGGGTTATGGTGGGAGCTCATGCCGGTGGACAATAGTACCGTTTGTCACTCTCAGCTTTTGTGTTTTTCCAAACAAACTCCCCGCTCTCCTGGGGCCAGAGCGTCCTCTTTCCTCGTCTCATTCTCTCCATCTCTCTCTCCGTCCGTGTTTCTCCTTCTCTCCCCTCTGCCCAGGACTGTGGGGTCACACAGAAGCACTGGGCCACAACAAACAAACAGCCTTACAGCAACGTGTGGGTCAGGAGAAGGAGCCGAGACCAAATATGTTGAAGTCATTAGCTCCATGGGGAGGGCCACCCACCCTGACCCTGCCTGTCTATATGAGCCTCCTCGCGCTTATGAACACACACCCCGGTGCCCGGGACCCAGGGCTTACCCCAGCTTGACATTCAGGGATGATAGGAGACTAAAACTGATATCTAGTTACACAATAAATCTCACTGAATTCTCAACTGACTGAGAACGAGGAGCAGAGCGGCTCAGTGTAATACAAAGGTTTCTTTCTCTGGCATTTATTAAACAGGGATATTTTCTTATATGTTTGAGGGGAAATTTAAATAATCAGGTACACTTTATTTTAAAGTGACGAAGTAACATTGTGCTTTACTCAAATAAGTAACGAGTAATATAAAGCAACTACATGTACGTATAGAGTTACAGTTTGGTTTAGGGTTAGTTACCTGTAATTAATTTACTGTTATTGCTTGTAAATGTAACATGTAACTACGTCACCTTAAAATAAAGTGTTACCAAATAAACATATATATATATATATATATATATATATATATATATATATATATATATATATATATATATATATATATATATATATATATGTCACATATTTTAAAACATGAAAAAATGAAATTACAAAATAATAACGAATTACAGAATTCAATACAATGAAACTATGCAATGAGTAGGAATGAAAGAAAATTAAATTATTGAAGACTTAAGTAGCTAATTGTTTGCATATATATATATATATACAATTGTATGTATATTTTTATAATATAACATTTCATTCTATGAATATTATATATATATATATACGCACACACACAATTTATGTATATATATATATATATATATATATAAATTCATAGAATTAAATATATTACAAAAATATACAAAATTGTTTGTGTGTTTAGGCTATATATATGTGTGTGTGTGTGTGTGTGTGTATATATATATATATATATATATATATATATATATATATATAATATTCATAGAATGAAATTTTATATTATATTTATATATTTAATTTATATATATATATATATATATACAGTTAATCTTTAATTATATATAATTCAATATATATATATATATAATTAAATATAATCAAATATATATATATATATATATAAATTAAATATTAAATATATAATTTATTTAGTTAGTTATCAAAAACTATATATAATTAAATGTTATATTATAAAAATATACTTCAAATTATGGGTGGGGAGGACTGCTGAAAAGAACATATAAATATGCCACTGTGTAAAGAATGTATTAAGACTTGTGTCTGGTGTTTGACAGAATGATGGTCCTCGCAGACGTGTCTGTTTTACCCATCACGGAGCTTGAGGCGATGACGTCAGCACAGGGCGCTCCTCCAATAGTAGAAAAGACAACAGCACTCACGCGCTATTTAAAGTCAAGCAGTTGAGCTGGAGAGAGTGAAAGTGCAAATACTTACCAGGAGGAAGACGCTTTATCCTTGACTTCATTCAGGAATTTGGCGACATAGATGGCGGATTCAAACAAGCAGTTGACGTCGTTTTTCATAGAGGACATTTTATCCTTAAAAGAGGATAAAAAAGATGACGATAGAACAGACAACCGAACAGGTATTGTGCCTTGCAGTTGCAGCAGTGTTATTTTTCTGTGTACATTTCTTAGACAGTTAGTTAACTCTAAAAATGATGGGTTGTTTCAATCCATGTTTAGCTCAAACATGGACAAAACCAACGGTTAAAAATGTAAATTAAATGGTTGGATTTGTCCACATTTGACCCAAACATGGGCTGAAACAACCCAGCATTCTTTTAGAGTGTTAGTTAGGCAGTTATATTGTTTGCATATCCATCTAAATTAATTAGGTTGGCTACCGTATGTAGGTAGTTTAGGTTAGTTAAAGGTAAACCATACATGGCTTGACCTCGCCATTCGCCACACAGGTTTCTGTCATGTTTAGATGTACTGAAGACCAGTTTTCCAGTGAGAAAATATGAGTTTAACTTAACATCTTGTACTTGCGTTCACAGATTGTCTGAACTCTGAGGATAATAAATCTTCGCCAGAGGTGACGAGTGGCGTGAAGAAGAAGCGCTCGCGTGCCGCGTTCACGCACCTGCAGGTGTTGGAGCTCGAGAAGAAGTTCAGTCGTCAGCGATACCTGAGCGCGCCCGAGCGCGCACACCTCGCGAGCGCGCTGCACCTCACGGAGACTCAGGTGAAAATCTGGTTCCAGAACAGGAGATATAAAACCAAACGGAGGCAGTTAACGACCGAGAACGGCAAGGAATACTTTGAGAAATCAGACGCGACCGCTATGGCTGTTACAGAAGAGGGCTTTTTCAGAGCGTCACTTTTAGCGACAGTCTATAATAAATCATTTCCATACCGGCCTTACGTTTATGACTTGCACGGACCATGGAGAGCATGGAGACCAGCACTGTGATTATGACTGGGATATTTACTTGGACTTTGAGAATGTTCTCAGATTATTGTGAATAATATTCTTTATGGTGTTTTTTAAATATTGTACAGCTTTTTATTCTGTGTAATAAAATATTTTTTTCAAACTGTCTCCATTAATATTTGTTCATTCGTCCTCACTCCATCTACACCTTTATTCCCATTTTAAAAATTCATTTAAGAAGTCCAGAAGCTTCTTTCATGGACTGAGAGACAACTATATTTACCTTTATCTTGCATTTATCTCCACTAAAGTATTATGTTAACATGTGAACTCTTGAAATGCATATTTCTCTTATCTGGCTAAACAGGTCTAGCATTCTTTTATAAGGAACTGTTTTTTCTCTCTCTCTCTCTCAAGAGACTGTTACTTTAAGAATATGAATCTTAATAAAATAAATAAAATAAAAAATTTTATTCAAAGAAAATAGTGCAACCTATCATTTATTGGCCTACGTTTTAGCCACTAATTTGCAAAAGAGTAAATTGCCTTGAGAATGTATTCCAAGCTCATATATGGCCTTCGATAATTCATGTGTTCTCAAAGTAATATATTTCAGTGTATTATGTGGTTCTAAAGTTTTTCTTTCTTTGGACTTCAGTGAAAGTTTTCCCTTCCATACATCATTATTCTTTCAAATCTCGAAATCATAACCCTTATCTATAAGAACTAATTCCTAAAAGCGCTTCATTGTTTAGCAAGGACTGCAATTATACTTCAGCCTGAACACTTGCCGTTCACAAGCCATACCAGCTGATAAATCAAGAGAAGGAATCTTTTTGTAAAACATGCGGGCCTGCTCAACATAGAAGTTTAACGTTGCTACAAGAGATAGCAATCTCGAGCACCCCTATCCTTGTCCTATTCAACTTAAGTTGACTTCAGCAGAGCAATGGCTTGAACAGCCTCGACCGGAGGTGGTCTGTTGTCTGAGTGATACAGGCTTCTCCAGGAAAGATGACATGATTTACCCTGTAAAGTGATGGTCTAATCAGTGAGTCATGAGAACAGGTTTGCAAAGGGCTCTGAGTCTGAGATCACAGGATCTCCCAACCTGAAAAATGTAAGTTTACACACAAAATTCCCAACTTTCTGTGAATATGTCTGCAAAACTTATTCCTCAGGAAGTAACTGCCATGTAGGTCATCCGTCACCTGTCTTTAAAGACCTCTCAGGCATAACCAGACCCCTTTAGCTATTTCCACAAAGACATGTCTCAGTAAGTGTATGGCATTTCATGAATAGCAGTAGGAAGTGTTTGTTACAGGGGTGTTAAAAAGAGGTATGTTTGCGCTCCAGAACATCAAAAACGTAATCGTTTTTGCTAAATAGTTTTGAATGTCATCTCGTTTGATGGAAACTTAAAAAGTGTAAACTTAAACTATATATCTTATACATTATATATATAAAACTAAACTACACTCACCGGGCAAAAAAAGGCTAAACATTTAGCGTTTAATTGTCTAACCACCTTGGTCAGGAAATTAGCCAAATTTAAGAGAATGCAACTACTTAAAAAGCTATTGCTGTCTCAGAAAAACATCAAAAACTTTTTGTCAGAATATGGGAAGTTGTGTGTGCTGTGCACAAATCTGCTGTGAAATATAATAATAAATGCATCTCTATCACAGCGAAGCATGAAGAAGAATATCATTGAGTGGAAAGCCTTTATTGGTTTTTGTTGCTTTGGAGGACATGAGAATATTGCAGGAAGTCTTGCTTCCTACAAATGAAAAGTTGTTATCTAAAAAGAAATGATCAGATGTTATTTTTCAACAAGACAATGTTTCTGCAAAGACAACCAAGAAGTGGCTTGAGAACAAGTCCAGTAGGCTCATGTTTCGGCCGGGTCAGAGTCCAGATTTGAACTCTATAGTGAATATTTGGTCTCACATTAAACTCAAACAAACTGGGAGACATTTTTCAACTACTCGTGAACTGTTTGAAGCCATTAACATTGAGTGGAACAACACCGACTCTTCTTCCTGTAAAAAAGCTGTCTGCAAGTTGGGGAAGTTACTTTATCTACAGTATTAGAGCAATTCTTGCTAAATTGCTGACCAGTGATTTGTGATTAAAATGGTTAAGACAATTAAAAGACCACTAAATATTTTGCCATTTTTAGTTAGGCCCATTTTCTTGTCCAGGAGTGTATATATATATACACTTATGTACACTCATTGGGCCCCCTTTTGCCTTCAGAACTGCCTTAATTCTTTGACAAGGTGCAGGTGTTCCTCAGATATTTTGGTCCATATTGACATGATAGCATCACACAGATTTGTCGGCTGCACATCCATGATGTGAATTTCCCAAATCATTCCAAAGCTGCTCTATTGCATTGAGATCTGGTGAGTTTTGTGAACTCATTGACATGCTAAAGAAACCAGTTTGAGATGATTTGAGCTTTGTGACGCGTGTTATCGAAGTAGCCATCAGTAGCCATCAGAAGAAGTGGTCATAAAGGGATGGACATATATACTCAGGCAACAATACTCAAGTATACTGTGGCGTTTAAGCGATGCTCAATTGTTATATGTGTGCCAAGAAAAATCCCCAACACAATTACACCAGCAGCCTGAACCGCTGATACGAGGATGTATCCATGCTTTCATGTTGTTTACGCCAAATTCTGACACGACCATCTGAATGTGGCAGGAGAAATGCAGACTCATCAGATCAGGCAACGTTTTTCCAATCTTCTCTTGTCCAGATTTGTTGAGTATGTGTGAATTGTAGCCTCAGTTTCTGTTCAGGAGTGTCACCAGTGTGTGTCTTCTGCTGCTGTAGCTCTTCTGCTTCAAGGTTGGACGTATTGAGATGGTCTTCTGCAGGCCTCGGTTGTAACGGGTGCTTATTTGAGTTTCTGTTGCCTTTCTATCAGCTGAAACCAGTTCCTCTGGCATCAACAAAGCATTTTCACCCACAGAACTGCCACTCACTGGATGTTTTCTCTGTTTCAGACCATTCTCTGTGAACCATAGAGATGGTTGTGCGTTAAAAGCTCAGCTCGTGAAACAACACCAGCTCGTCTGGCAATGCCACGTTCACCTTTCTTCCCCATTCTGATGCTCAGATTGAACTTCAGGAGATCATCTTCACCATGGCTACTAGTCGCTGCCATGTGATTGGCTGATTAGATATTTGCTTTAACGAACATTTGAACAGGTGTGCCTAATAAATCGTCTGTTCTCTAACTCTATAGTTCATGTATATATAGTTATTAAACTTTCATCATTTCTATTTGTATGGCTATTTAGCATGTATTCATGAGCATTTAATCAATTCTGTAATATAATAATAATAATAATAATAATAATGCCCTTATGTTACTTGCCTTACTGCATAACTTCACACTAATGTTACTGCAGGAATGTTTCTATTTGGCAACAGTTTCTTTCAGTGATTCACGGGAATGATTTTAGTATTTCAAACATGAAATAGCAGGAATTCTCCACTTCCAATTGGTTAAATGATTGAAACCAGTTTCATCTAAAACTCAAACCTGTCAGGTGAAGTCTGACTTTGACATCAAACTTGTTCTAGATTTGTCCCTTTTTCTTTCAGTTGAAGTTTGCGGATCCACCCAGCCAGGGCATATCCACCCGCATATTTCTATCTCTGCAACAATGTCACGCCACTTAATAATAGTAATCTGTGTGGAGACATTGTTTTGGTTTGTGAGATAAGAGCGGGCCGGGATACAGGGGTTCTCCGAAACAGAGACGGCTTCATCTAATGCCACCCACTTGGCTTGGCTCCAGAGGAACTCTGGAATTTTGTGTCAATCCATTTCTGTCTGTTCGTATCAATATCCTCACTTTGCGAAAATATGTTCCGTGTTACATAATTACCCATCAAAGTGCACTTCTCATTTTGTACACGCAAACACAGGAGAATTCGTCGTGATGTCATGAAAACGTGTGGGATTGGCTTCAATTCCATTCTATCAAATATGCTTTTCAATTGGCAAAGAGAATGAAATATGCGCTTTTGTTATTGTTAACAGAGAAACAGGCAAACCGTGCGAAATGTATAATGCAAAACAATTTTGACTGACAGCTAAAGGGATAGTTCGCTCAAAAATCTCATTTCTGTCATTATTTGGATTTGCTCACCCTTATGGATTTCCAAACCTGAATTACTTTATTGCTTTCTTTTGTGAAAGACAAAAGGAGAATTTCTGAAGAGTCTCCCTGCAGCTGTTTCACTTACAAGAACATTCCACTGCTGACAATAAATTAATAAATAATTGTCCATATGACTAATTTTCTGTTGCATTTCTTCTGGAGTTACGTAGTTAGCCTCTTAACTGTCACCGTCCCACTACCGGGACGCCTAAGTTTACTTCACTATATTACAATAAATCTAATTGTAACAGCTTTCCATTAAGCCGCTGTGGTATTGGTAATAGGAGTGAGCAAGTGATTAACGCGTATAAACTCCATGTCCAATGTCTTTTATTTATTGTGCTCTAATTAATAAACGTCGCTTCCATTTAGCTTCTTGTGGTGTCTCATTCTTTGTTGTTCAAAGCATACTAATTTTAAGTCCATACCTTGCAAATACAGCGCACACACATTGTCAATATTCCGTATGTCCTTGAACATCACTCTTTATCAGTGAAGCATGGTTAAGCACCATTAAGCTCAATCCAACACATTACAATCTTATAAGCATGGTCAGCATGGTATTCCACGTAGTACATGGCTTAACACGGTCAAAAAACCGTGTGCTTCCCCACTACCAATACACCTGTTGTCGAATTACCCATGTGCTCCTAATATACCAATGTCAGAGCGCTCCCAATGGACAAATATATAATTGCATTAAAATGGCAAACTGTATATATTTGGAAAAGTCTAAGACTCCTAAATAGATATTTTAGCACTGTTTTTTTGTACAAATTGTGTAGGAATAGTAAAAGATGAATTTATGACAAGAGTACACCTCAACAAATCTACATCATAACAGGAGTTCTGACCTTTGTCACATAAAGTCGACGCACACACTTTTAATAATTGAAACTTTGGTTTTCATGCTAAAAGTTCATAATAAAACATATAATATAGTATTTGCCAATAAAAAAATATTAAATAATATCATCCTCTAAAAAGTATATATATATATATATATATATATATATATATGATCCTCTAAAATATCATATCTTTTTTTATCGCTTTTTTATTACATCACATAGTAGTTATCATAAATTAGGTATCATTTGAAAGATAACAAACTCAGAATTCATCCTGTGAAAACCGTTTTGAAATTGGACGTTGCGTTACCATAGAAACGGTACTCTAAATTATTTTATCGGGCTCCTCCCCTTTTGGGCGTCATAATGTTTCATAATTTATGATCAAAACCATTCTAATCTTGACATAACATATATTGTCAGAAAGGTCTGAGTCTCAATGTTCCATATTTTGTGACAGAAGTGATATTTGGACAGAAATTTTGAATTTGTTATGGCAGAATGCATACAATTAAATTCAATGGAATGTAAGTCACACGGTGGCTATTTTTGGTATTACGCCTAAACAAAATCTCATGGGAACTTCAATTTTTGTGATATCAACTTCACATTTGGAACACAACTTGGTTAGATATACGGCTTTGATTTTATAGTAATTTTAAAGTAAACAATATTTTGTCAAATATATATTTTATATAAAATAAAAAATATGAACTACAGTAGGCCTATATTTGATTTACTGTAAATTTAAACTTCCATAACTTTTTCATGCTTTAATTTTTTGAAGTGCTTTCACTTCAGCAATAATCTGCTGAGTGTTTTCTTTAAAACAAGACAAAACTTAGGTCTATATTCCATTCCGAGCATTCTTGAATTACAACCATTTAAGTTTGAATAGTGCATTTTAATGTCCATTCACAAAAAGGGGGGTGACAAACAAAACAATAGTCACTATTAAAGAAAAATATAAAACAAAAAAGGCATGACAGTAAGTAAATAATGAGAGAATTTTCATTTTTGGTTAAACTTTTCTTTAATTTGACAGTAGTGGGACCACAGTACTAGTCCAGGCCTGTGTCACTCATGTCAAAGCTAGCTTTTCTCTCTGATGAAATCTGCTGTCAAGTCACACCTTAATTATTCGTTTTGTCTACTTGTCAAAATGCATTATGTATCTTACCCAATATTTAGGCACTTGACTACAGTACATAATGTATTGCCTTGCAACCTCTTCATGCTTACCTGCATTACAACATTATTAGAGAAGAGGTAATCTGAATCAGACAAAAGCGAATGGGAAATATTTATGTGAAGTGTTTGGTGTCCTGGTAAAGCTGGGGTATAGAGGAGTCAGGCGAGTTGATCCGTTAAGCGCTCTTTCTGAACCTCAACAGGTGGAGGTCAGGGTTGGTGGAGCATGTGACCCCCCAGGTGTCACGGAGAACGAACAAAGCTTTTGATAATGACTCAGTCACCTCATCCAACACCCGCCAATCAAACTAGACTGCTCTCTCACGCAAGTACGGGTGGAGCTGTTGAAACTTATTCCACCATACATACAGACCCATTTTGGGCTTTAAACAGGTCAAACAACCTTGTGGCTTGAATATGAGGCATAGTGAATTTGGTACTCTGAACACAATTCCATACATTTTATATATTATTTTAAAGTCCCCCTGTGGTGAAAATCAAGTTTTTAATGTTGTTTATATGTCTATGTGGCATTTTAAAGTGCTTTTAAACAAACCATGTGCAAATTCTTAAGTCAACGCCATTGCTGAGTATTTTCTCCTTAAAACTGCAGTGAAATAAGACAAAAAAAATCTCAAAAATGCGGTTTTAACATGCACGCTGTGGTTTCTGACGTCACAAAGGTTATCCCGGTATATTTTTTTGTTGATATAGCCTAAAAACCAGCTAGATTTAGTATTATAGCGGGTGTATGATGTATATTACGATGTTATGATTAACTATATGCCTTTCTCCACTGATGTTCTGAGTTGTTTAAAGCGTTTCTGATGATTGTTAGAAGGCAGACTGAGATGTCGAACGGGAACATGGTTTGTGTAACATTAGCAACGCATTATTTTGGTTTGATAACATAGTCAAGCATAAGGCTAATCATATTAATTACCATTATGTGTCAGACGTTGTAAAGAGCGATACCATTGTGCAGCGTTTACCTCAGTTGACAGAGTGAAGTGGAGGCGGGGCTAATTAGCATATTCATAGAACCGCAAACACGAAATGAAGCAAGAGGGTAGAGTTACATTCAAGCTATTTTAAGGCATGAAGAATTTTTTTTCACTGGAAAAAACGTTTAAATATGTAATTTTGGTGAACAAAGATGAGTTTTAAGGGATAAAATTATTGACTAGGGAGACAATTTTCTATAAAAATTGTTTAAATAGACTACGACATCTTTATATGTTCACCCGGGCTGAATTTATTCTTATTCAAAAACACAGTAAAAACAGTAATATTGTGAAATATTAGTAATATAAGTTAAAATAGCTGTTTTCTATGTGAATGTATTGTAAAATTTAATTTATTCCTGTGATCAAAGTTAAATCTGAAAACTCTCCAGTCTTCAGTGTCACATGATCCTTCAAAAAATCATTCTAAAACGATGATTTGATGCTCAAGAAATATTTCTTGATTATTATCAATATTGCAAAAAGTTGTGCTGCTTAATATTTTTGTGGAAACAGTGATAAATGTTTCAGGATTGATGAATAGAACGGTCAAAAGAACCGCATTATGTGAAACAGAATTTCTTTGTAACGATGTAAAAGTCATCAGTTATTTAAGAAAATGAATGAATTCATATTAAATAACAATTGAATGTAACTTCATGTACACTGTTTACCCTAACATATTTTCAGTCTCAACAGTGGATTTAAACCCATAAGAAGAAGAAGATGAAGAAGAAGCATCACACAGTTTCCACAATGAGATTAAATGGAGACTAAATGGAGATGTTTGTGTATGTCTCGGGCTTCACTGATATATACTATCCACATTCATATGTAACACTTTATAATAAGTATACAGTAAAAAATTACTACTAATTGCTACTAACTAATAGTTTTAAAACTGTAATTAATTCATTAATAGACTATATACAAATCGGAAGTTCTTCATTCATTGTCACTGTAATCAGATATCAGATATAAGTAAGATATGAAATCAAATAAGATATGAAATACATATAAATAGTCATAAGATCACGTTGTTAAAATACATCAGTTACAGTTTGTATTACAGTTTGTACAATAAAATTATTAAAGTATTTGTACGCATTTTAAGGAACTATTAATACAAATGTTATTAATGACCAATAAAGATTGGTTTAAAGCACTTAATAACATTTTCCATGATCTAATATAATGTGAGAACTATTTATGGTTAATAAGTTGTTAACAAAGCAATATCTAACTCTTTATGAGCTAATTACAGTAACACTTATTTACAGCGACAATGAATCAAGAACTCATTCTCATTCATTAATTAACTATAAACTAATAGTTTGCAAATGATTAAGTGCATTGTTACTGTATACTTAGTAGCCTATAAAGTGTAACCCATTCGTTTTATAGCTCTATACCTTTACGTTTGAGAAAAGGTATTTTACATAAAAGAAGCATAATTAAGAACTTCCGAGTCCACATCTCTAGAGCCGTGAAAGAGAAACATTTGAGCGGTTTTCCTTTGGGTGTACAGTAGGTGCTGTTTCCACCAGAATTATATGGTATCAAGTTAAAACGATCTTTCAACACATTAGTAGTTGCATCAAGTTCTTGCAACCAATTCACGACTAACTGATTGACTGACTAACTGACTTCCAATGTCTCACCTTTCGCATTTATTCATTCAAAGCATTACCCAGTCAACAACAAGCTTTCAGATCATGTCCCCTGATCTCTGTCCTCAGTCGGGTGGTTCTCTAAGCAACGGCCTTTGGGAGGAAGATGCTGTAGTCTCCGTTTAGGGGTAAACAGGATTATAACCTTTGGGTCCAACTGATCCAGTGTCTCAGCCACTTTGGCTCCATCATTAAAGGATTAAAAGTGCTGGAAACCCTGATAAAGCCGGTTCACCTCCCTCTCTGTCTAGCACAGGTTCGTACCCAGCCATTATCAGGAGAGTGACAGTGCTTCTGAGGGGAGTGTGGCTTGCTCTGAGTGGGGATTAAGACATCTTGTTGTTGTTTCCGTTATTCACATCCGTAACACCTGCGGGTTCAAGGTCTGAGTAATGTCTGTTTGCAATACAATTAGAGACAGATCAAAATCTCGGGGCAAAATGGCAGATCTTTTAATAATGCCAGCTTTGGGAAGCACGAATGTCTCTGTGAGAATGGTTACGTTCGAAAACAATTAAATAAACAAAAAATATAGAAATATTGTAAAAACTGTGATACATAATTCTTTTCAGAATTCATTGAAGTTGAGTTCAGAAAAACAGCATTTAAAATATTGATAATTTTTAACATTTGACAAAAGTTATGTATGATATTATATATGCCACATTTCTTCTTAGAAGGCTGCCTTAACAATTGATTGTCTCATGTAATCCCGGACTGACTCGATGATAGTGAGATCAGATCTCAATCTGGGCCATACTTTCTGTTGTTGAACTCCTTGTTCATAGAAAATACACTTCCTCCTGACACGCTAAAGCATTAATGGCTGCTGGGGGTTGCTTCCTCACAGTGTTCTAGCTGGTTCCTAGGGTGCTCTGGTTGGTTGCTAGGGGGGTTTCTATGGTGTTTTGAGAGATTGCTAGGGGGTTGCTTGCTGGCACCTTCTAGGGTGTTGGTTGCTAGGGGGGTTCTAGAGTGTTATGGGTGGTTGCTAGGGGTTCCTATTGTGTTTTGGGTGGTTGCTAGAGGGTTGCTTACTGGCACCTTCAAGGGTGTTATGGCTGGTTGCTAAGGGGTTTCTAGGGTGTTATGAATGGTTGCTAGGGGTTCCTATGGTGCTCTGGGTGGTTGCTAGAGGGTTTCTATGGTGTTTTGTGAGGCTGCTCACTGGTACCTTCTAGGGTGTTTTGGGTGGTTGCTAGGGGGGGTTCTATGGTGTTTTGGCCGGTTGCTATAGGGTTGCTTACTGGCACGTTCTAGAATGTTGTGGGTGGTTGCTACGGGGTATCTGGGTGGTTACTAAGGGGTTCCTATGGTGTTCTGGGTGGTTGCTAAGGGGTTCCTAGGGTGTTGTGGCTGGTTGCTAGTGGGTTCCTAGGGTGTTCTGTGCGGTTGTTAGGGTGGCTCCTATGGTATTCTAGGTTGTGTCTAGCTATGTTGCTAGCTATCCTATGGTGTTCTTAGCTGGTTTATGCTGGTCTCCTAGTCTGTCAAACAATGTCCAAAATCCCACTAAAACCACCCAATAAAATGGTAGGCAAGTTTAGGCCAAAAAGTTCAATAACTGTCATAAAACTGTAACTATCTTAAAACTATTTTTTTTTGGTAAAGCATGCGATGTGCCTAAGACTTTGATCATTGGTCACTGATCAGCTAACAAACTGTTTCGTGACAAAGCCTTCATGTTAAGTCTGAAAGATGAAGACAGAAACTAGTAAACATACTGATAAGAGTCACCAGGGTGAGGTGTTGGGTCTGGTTCTGGCAGGAGAGGATGGTAAATTCAGGTTTTTGAAAGCGATTAATTGTTATTTTATTGATGGAAATTTTCTGTCTGATTTTGGATACTTAATATTCTGTTGTTTGTTGTGTTCTTTGATCACACCTTCAAAGACATTCAAGAAACACGTCACATGGACACCACAATTTGATGAGCCGCATTGTTGTTATACTTTACTTTTAGCAAACACACCCACTATGAAAACAAGCAGCAGGTCATCCTCACCTCTTATGAAGCTCTATTCAGTGATTGGGTGAGGCATCATTCTTTCATATGATGATTATTCAATATCTTTCCAAGTAACCACACCTGACCTTACTGTCAAAAATTGCGAACGCATTCATTATCACCTGTCCTAAAGGAGAGAAAATCAGCTCAAAGAGAAAATCTAATGCTTATTTGAACATTAGAAAGTCAAGTTTGCTTTAAGCAGACGCTTGACAGAACCAACTGATGACCTCTTGCACCTTGGCCATCTCTGCTGCATGAAAGTGCTACTTTTGCACATGTAAAACTCAGCACCAGAATGCTAGGGGGTTTCTATGGTATTTTGGGAGGTTGCTATTTCCTTACTGACACCTCCTAGGGTGTAATAGCTGGTTGCTAGAGGGTTTCTATGGTGTTATTGGTGTTCGCTTGGGGATTGCTAACTGGCGCCTTCTAGAGTGTTTTGCATGGTTGCAAAACGGGTATCTAGGAAGTTATGGGTGATTGCTAGGGGGTCCCTATGGTGCCCTTCAGGGTTTCTATGGTGTTATGGGTGGTTGCTATGGGGTTTCTAGGGTGTTATCCATGGTTGCTAGGGGGTTCCTGGGGATTTCTGGGTGATTGCTAAGGGGTTCCTATGGTGCTCTGGGTGGTTGCTAGGGGTTTCCTAAAGTGATGTTGGGGTTTTGCTATGGGGTTTCTATGGTGTGTTATGTGGTTGTTAGGGGGTTCTTAGGGTGTCCCTATAGGGTTTTATGGGTGGTTGATAGAGGGTTTCTGTGGTGTTTTGGGTGGTTGCTAGGGGATTGCTTACTGGCACCTTTTAAAGTGTAATGGGTGGTTGCTATGGGGTTCCTAGGGATTTCTGGGTGGTAGCTAGTGGGTTTCTATGGTGTTATGGGTGGTTGCTAGGGACAGGCTTGTGCACAATTCAGAACTGAATTGAGAATGACTCCTAAATTCCAATTCAATTCTTGAATTTGAATTGAATTTGAACTGATGTCAAAAACAGGATCTATAATTACAATTCGAATTTGAATTAAAGGAAGCAGAATTGCAATTCAATAGAAATTCAAAGGAATTCATATACATATTTTAAATGAAGTGTTTAACAGTGAAGCTTTACAGTATATGTCAAATATGATTGCATTACATATTCTATAAATGATATTAGTTTGATTACATTAACAGGAAATGTTTTCCCCCAGCAATGAATGTTAAAAGTTCTAGTTGAGAGAACCAAAAATTAAGTTTGATTTATTGTAATTGTAATTTTGTGGAACATGAAGGAACGTGACTCCATTTCCCAGAATTACTTTAGTAAATCTAAAAATAAAATAAAAAATTTGAGGTGGACATTAGTTTATATATATATATATATATATATTAGAACAAATGCAGGGTTGAGGAGTGACTAGTTACGTGTAATGAAATTATTTTCTTTAAATTACAAAATGAATGTAATTGTATTTAGTTGTAATACTGAGGTAAAATGTGTGATTCAATTAGTTACTAATCAAATTAAAAGGAAATTACTTTACATTAATAAAGTAATCCAAATAAAATAATCCAAACCACATTAATAATGGGTAACTTATAACAGTAAGCAATTACATATCCAAAGTAACCTTCCTAACGCTGAATGTGTGTGTGAGATTCAACACATTCTTTCTGTTGTGTGACTGTGTGGAATTTCTTTGAATTGTCATGAATTTAATTCCACTTCCTGTCATTCTAATTCCATTTCAAATTCAACTTCATGTGGGGTGGAGTCAATTCAATTCAAATTCCAAGTCATGAATTGAATGGAGGCCAATTCTGAAATTCTGAATTTTGCACAAGCCTGGCTAGGGGGTTAATAGGGTGCTCTGGCTGGTTGCTAGGGTCTTTCTATGGTGTTTTCAGTGGTTACAAGGGGATTGCTTACTGGCACCTTCTATGGTGTTTTGGCTGGTTGCTAGGGGGTTTCTAGGGTGCTATGGGTGGTTGATAGGGGGTTCCTAGGGTGTCATGAGTGGTTGCTAGATGGTTCTTATGGTGCCCTGGTGGTAGGGGGTTCCTATGGATTCCTGGGTGGTCGCTAAGGGGTTCCTATGGTATTCAGTGTGGTTGTTAGAGATGTTCATTTGGTATTCTAGGTGGTTGCTAGTGGGTTACTAGGGTGTTCTTAGCTGTTTTATGCTGGTCTCCCAGTCTGTTGAAAAATCTCCCAAACCCCTCTAAAACCACCCAATGCATTAGACAAGTTTAAGCCACAAAGTTCAAAACTTAAGAGTTTGTTAAAATTTCCGAACTTGAAACAGTATGAACTATGGTTGCTCACCTATAGCAAATACCAAAAATAACCTCCCATTAGGCTCTACTATCAGTTGTATATTTTTTTTTTGTTATCATTTTCATTGAACAAGTGGTTGGTGATTGACAAGATGATGTTTATCTCAACAAAGACGCTATCAGGTGAGACCTTTATAGCCTACCTGGAAGACTTTCCCTTTGTTACACATGCTTCATGAACCCTAAGCTATGACAGCCATACTGTTAAAAATCTCTCTATCTTTCTTCACTAAGAGAGCTTGTGTACAATGGATGCATTAGAGTACAACCAAGCGTGAGGAGCACATGTTTGTGTCATTCTTCAACTTAAGACAGACAAAATGGATAAAATTCCAGCTTAATACTGATAAAAGATAGTTTACAGCCTGACAATTTTATACATAGCAGACACGTAAGTATTAGTATGAGACTGTGTCGGTGTGTGATTGTATGTGGCCTGACTGACCCTCTCAGGGAAGAGCAGTCACAGGATCACACCAGCTCTGACCTTTGACCCCATCAAGAGTGACCAATCATGCCCAGGCAGGGTCAGAGAGCTAGGGGAACACAGACATGGGTCTCTGACTGTCCGCTTTATCATGACTGATTCACGTATTGCTCCAACCAGGAACCCTGTTACAGGCCATTTAGCAGCGTGGAACAGACACGGGTATTAATCAGACGCGTGACCGATATGGATGTTCTCCAGGAAGTTAAAGTAGGAGAGATTTCAGTTGGGTTTGGGAAAGGAATAAAGGAATTAGGAGCCACAAAATTAATGCAGCGGTGACGTTAACACACTCTCAAGTTGAGCCTTGAGAGTGTGTTAACGCCACCGTTGCAAAATTTGTTACCATTTTACGCTTTGGCGAATTAGTATGATCTTATTCGTACGTTTTACTGTTTCTGACGGTTTAGTTAACGGGTGAGGTTAGTGGTGGGCCTTCTTGCTTATTTTTGTCTAAAAATCTTACATTTCATATCGTACAAATTCATACAAAATTGCCACCTCAAAAAATAGTGAGTTACTCATGAGATCAGGTTGGATTTTCTGGATGTTTTACAACCATGAGTTTTTCTTCATTTTACTTAAATTTATGCATTAAAAATCTGTTAATTTGAGTTGAGTCAAATCTTATTAAATAGGCATTTAAATTCTTTAACAAGAGTGTAGAAAATCATTTGTATTGTATTATCATCTTAAAGGGATGGATAGCTCATCAAAAAGTGAACATTCGCTCATCATTTATTCTCTTCATATGTCTTTCTTTCTACCATGGAACACAAAAGCAAACATGTTGTTGGCGCCTCTTGAAAATGCCATATTATAAAACAGACAGTTCCAGTCCTTGATTCTGATTGGTTGAGCCTCGTTCGAAGCCTTTGCAAATTATTCTACAAAACCAGTGACCTCATTACATCAGTATTACTGTCTAAATAGTAAAAAAAATATTTGTATTGACTAACCGGCTTTTTTGGGACTTATTGTTTTAATATACACCTACGTTTATAATTGTTTTATGATCAATTTTGTCTTTCTTGGAGTCTGGTCCCCAAATTCCTTTAACCTTCCCTTGTGGAAAAGAAGTGTGCTTAATTGTATTGAATGTGCACTTGTAGTGTACTGCAAATCTTTAAGTATTTTTTTTTATAAAAATTTAGATAATAAATTATTAATGAAATAAAAGTGTACTTGGAGAGAGCCCACTTTCATGACTGTTTCTCGATATACACTTAAGTGCACTTTGTAATAATGTCAAATGAAAAGATATACAAGTTTAAATTGAAATAACATTAAAGTATATTTTAGTTTACCATAATAAATGTTTGTCAGTACATTCGGCAGAAGCCTAAAGACAATAAATGTAATGATGAAATGAAATGTTTTAATTTTTGGGTGAACTAGCCCTTTAAAGACATCTTTATATGTATCTAGCCCTTTAAATACGTCTTACGACTTTCATTCATCTTCGGGACACAAATGAAGATCTTTTTGCTGAAATCTGACAGTTTTCTGTCCCTCCATTGACAGCTACGCAACTACCACTTTGACGCTTCAAAAAGTTCATAAACAGATTGTAAAACTAATCCAAATGAATTGAGAATTTGAAGAGACTCGATCGCTTTTTATGATGAACAGATTTAATTTAGGCTTGTATTCACATTTAAACATTGGTCAGTGAACATATACAGAAGCTCAACCAAACCTGTTTGATTGGTTGAAGAAGCTCAAACGTGATGCGTAACACGAGAACGAACCTCATTGGTTAGTTGATGAATGTTTATATGTGAATAAAAGCCTAAATTAAATCTGTTCATCACTTGAAGTGATCGATTCTTTACAGACAATTTGGACTAAACCACTCAATCCATATGGATTAGTTTTACAATATCTTTATGTCAAAATAGTAGTTTCATAGTTGTCAACTGAGGGACAGAAATCACTCTTAAGATCTTAATTTGTGTTCTGAAGATGAACGAAAGTCTTACAGGTTTGGAAAGACATGAGAGTGAGTAAAATATTAATGACTGAATTTTCAGCTTTGGTTGAACTAACTCTTTAAATTCTACTAATATTAATATAAACAAATGTTAACATGCAATGTGTATAATATGGACAGTAGTAATATAACCATGATATTGTACATCAAGAAAATAAATTCAGTTTTATAAACAAAAGATATTTTCCTATGGATTGTGGCATTCGGATGTTGGCCTTTCAACACAGCTGTTGCCAAACTCCATCAAAATCTATTTTTCTACGGCAAAACTGTATTCTGTATGTGGAGGACTGATGTCATCAGATCAGACAAGCTGTCATTACCCATCAACCCTTCTGACAGCTGTTGTTCAGAGTGCTTTTGAAACTATAATGAGCACTAATACAACTCCCTGAATGTATTTCACTCCACCCTTTCCTCTGTATATATGTACGTAAGACTAAATGCTTTATTGGTGAACACACTTAGACGTCGATCTTGCCCAACCAACACAACGAATAATAACAGAAGCCCAAGCGATTGTAGATCACTCTTTTGTGTTATAAACTGACTGTAGGAGCGTCGTTCACAAACACGTCGTCAAACCGGCTCTTCAAAATACAGTGCGATCCGTGATTTATTACGCTATTCAGAAGTGGATGCGGGTCAAAAACAATATCAGACTGCAAATACTTTCTGAATTGTATTAAATAGTGGAGTGGGTTAAGCTCTGCTAGTTTTCACTTAAAGTTTCAGTCACACTTTAGATTAGGGTCCAATTCTTACTATAAACTATGACTTTTGCCTCAATAAACTCCCAATTACTGCTTATTATAATAGTTAGGTAGTTGTTAAGTTCAGGGATTAAGGGATGTAGAATATGGTCATGCAGAATAAGGCATTAATATCTGCTTTTAAGTACTAATAAACAGCCAATATCCTCGTAATATGCATGCTAATAAGCAACTTATTAGTGAGAACTGGACCCTAAACTAAAGTGTTACCAAAGTTTCTTTGGAGCTCAAATGAAAACTTCAAATTATTTATAAAAGGAAGCATCTATAAACACAGGGCCACAGAAATATGACTTTGTGTTCTTTTCTTTTTTTAAAGTGACATAAATTACACCTATTTGGGGTAAGTTGTGTCATGTTATGGCATATGTTCCATCATTGGTGGTGAATATGTGAGTGGTTCAATTATTTCAAATAAAAATAAAATATTGTTTCCTTTCTCTAGTTCGGTTATGTTCCTATTTATTCCTGTAACGACAAAGCTCAAAATGCAGCATATTAGAATTATTAACTAGAAATTATTTACTAGAAATCAGCGGCATATCGGAATGATTTAAGAAGGATCATGTGACAATGAAGACTGGAGTAAAGATGCTGGAAAATCAGTTTTGAACACAGGAATAAATTACACTTTTCAATAAATTCACACATAAAATAGGTTTTTATAATTTGTAATAATATTTCACACAATATCACCATTTTTACTGTGTTATATAAACAAAGCATTGGTGAGCATAAAAGACCTTTCTCAAAAAATCGTTATTATTTCACACTTTTGACAGCCACTATATGTTTAAATAAATGTAATGTGACTAAAGTGAAATTAGGAACCCTAACTTCTATCAATATCATGTGTGGATCTGATTGGCTCTTAAGATTGAGCGCACCGTGTGGTCGTAAGACCGTTATGACCTCCATCGAGGCTTGGCAAAACAAACAGAATCTCCTCCGCCGCAGTGATGAACACGCTCCGCTCCTCCACAAAGACTCATTGTCAGCTCTCCAATATGCCGTGACAAATTTGCCCAAACTGATAAGACAATGCTCAACAGCACATCCTCAAAGTTAGAATCCAATCTCAGTTTAGTACGCATTATGATTTCTGTAAGGATCATGGTAGAGTCCGATCTTAACTTTAGATTTTCCCAATATCCACAGTGTACTAATGCCTACAACCTCAGGAATGGATGCGAGTATATAGACGTGAGTTGCGTGTGTCTTTGTTTTGTGCGTGCACGTACAGTACACACACTTAAGACCTGGATGGACCCTTGACCAGTCTTATCAGAGCAACTGTGTGCAGATGAAGCGATTGGGAAGGGTTACGAGGACATCTCAGCACAGGATGATGGAAGACTATCTTTTTATACCTCCCAGATAAACCCTCATCTCAGACAAGAGAAAACAAAAAGGATAAGAGCACAGAGCCGTGTGTGGGGAGTGTGTACGTGTCCCCGGACATGTTGTTTCCCGACAGGAAGAACTGCCACTGAAGAGATGCAGCTAGACATTATATATATATATATATATAAAGACAAATGCATGACTCAGAAAGTGTTAAGCTGAGTTACCTAATTCTATGGAGGCCTGTTTCTACCTCAGAGTAAAAAAAGGAAGGTTTTAAAAATTAATGAATAAAAGTCACAACTGCAAGTTACATTATGAGAACTAAATTCACATTCGGGAGATTTAAAGTTGCATTTATGTTTTTAATCTTTTTTTAATATCGATGCTTTTTTTTTTTTTTTGGCACAATCCAAAATGCCAACACATCTAATAGTGAGATGGGTGTAATAACAGGGTTATTAACATTAAGTAAACCATGAAAAAAAAATGAATTAAATGAAATAAAATAATAAATATCCTAAAAAATTCAATGAGGTTTCTTTTAATAAAGTAGTAAAATAAAACTAAATAAACTAACACTAAAGACTATACCTTAATTAAAGACTATATAGACATGAAAAACGAATGTAACATGAACTAACAGTGCAAAATTATTATATAATTTCAAAATGCGTGTTAATATTATTTAATGGTCCTAAACTAACATGAACTAACAATGAACATTTCTATTTTAATTATAACTAACATTATCAAAGATTAATAAATACTTTAACAAATGTATTGCTCATTGTTAGTTCATGTTAGTTAATGTACTGACTATTGTTAACTAATGTACCTTATTGCAGTTTCATGAAGAATAAATAAAAATAACAAGAAACAAAGTTAGTAAAACTTTGAAAATAAAACTGAAAACAGAAAAAAATTCTAAATATTATCAAAAACTATAATACAGTATATTAATGTTACTAAAATAACATTGGTCTGAGACTCACAGCAAAGATTTCACATTTCTTGATAAAAGAGTTCAAAAGTTATAAAAGAAGGGACTTTTTAGACGCAAATCCATGTGCTTAATTTCAGAATTTTACATATCTGTTGCATCCTAAAGATGCCAGAACAACATTTAATAAATAAACTGAAAGTAATGTAATATACTTAGCCTAAAATAATCATTAACGACGAATGATAATTTACTAGAGTATGTAGAATGACTTGAATTGACCCAGATTACATAATGTATAACCATGACTTGTTAAAAAGATTGAGGTTTTAATAAAGCATTAGACTAGACAAGTGACAAACATTGTTTGATAAAGCCAGTTTCACTCCCATTGATCCCATTGAACAAAATCCAGTTCCTTCAATTTAGATCTTAACAGAAGAGATTTAACAGGACAAGTTGTAATATCTGACTTGCTGACCATACGCTTATACTGTAGACAACAGCGCCACCTTTTGACAATATAGAGGAGCCTCATTGCACAGCTCATGATTCTGACAGAGACCGGGGCTAGTTGTCACACAATTACACAGTTTAAAAAAAAAATTATAGCAGCATGTGGATGTTTATTAACATCTAGTTCTTATTAACCCATTTTAAATACGAATAATTTTCATCAAAAATATAAACTAGAATTATTTAAAGCTACACTGTGTAACTTTTTTAGTTTATTCTTAGATAAAAACACTTAGTTCTTTCAAAAATATATGTGCTCATTAATGTATATTTACTTCGTTCAAGTAATAAAGTATTCTCGTGAGTGTATAATATGCCATTGAAAATACATACTTGTGGGGGGTTCTAATGTCGGTCGCCATGTTGCCCCTCCATCTTGAAAGTACATTAGCCAAAGAGGGACATACCCGTTAATTCAAGCTTCGCCTTTCGCGTTTTAACACTCGATGGCACCGTGTCGAATCTCAAGAGGGGGATTGCTTGAGACTGATATATAAAAACCTGAAAGCCTTTTTGAAAGTCTGTTGCTGATGGAGGATCACTCTTATTCTCGAGGATACGTATCAGAGTCGCCAAGGAAGCGAAAAAGAGAATTAAGACGGTAACGCAACAGGCAAATCAACAAGACAAAAGTAAATATTGGAGTGGCCTTTCCAAGATGGAAAGAGCTCATGACGAGCAACGATTTTAAAAAGGATGCCGACGTTGCCTGCTTTCTTCTCGACAGGTAACGTTAATTAAGCCTGTTTGTGTATATTGGAAGTTGCTTGGCTAATTATATCATGGTGTGCTGTGCATAACGCTAGAACGACATATAGGATAGGTTTCCTCGCGTCAATGATGAAAAGTATTGTTTACCTTGTAACATAAATCCGTGTTCTATGACGGATAACATGTGATTAATATTTTAATGGCGCTATAATTTGTAGGCTATAAGTTATATGTAGGCACTTTAAATTTTAGTTATTTTTCATTTATTTTACTTTATACACAATAACGTAGCCTAATGTGATAATGCAGTTGTAATGCTGCATTCCAATCTTGGACTACATTGGCCACCGTAGGAGTTAAAACGAAATCGGAATTGAGAGGAACAGAAACTAATATTCACTGGATGGTCATATACCTTTTCACCGCTAGATGGGGGTAAAAATCACACAGTGTAGCTTTAATTGGATTTATGTGTCCAAATAAAAATGTCAATATCATCATGTAACCGCTTTTGGATGAAGTGAACATAATAAATTCACACTGACAAACATTCAGACAAGACTCAACAGACATAACTGAGCTTTAACTGTGTGTTCTCAGAATATTATTATTATTTTTCATGTCAGATTGTCAGATAATGTATTGTATGGCTACTTGTCACCTTTGCCATTTTTGTTTGATGGATTTTATAATTGTTGATAATTGGTTTTCGGTAATTGTTCATTCATAACTATTTGAGTTGTTATTTAGGTACAGGATGTACTTTTGGCTCTTTAGCGGTTTCAAAACAAAACTTCATGCATTTTTGCGGAAGAACACTGTGCTTCGGCTCTGCGGATGAATATGACCCTTCACAATAGATAATGCTTTACAACGAACTCTGCCTCCATAGTCCATAGGACAATTAATCAGTTTAATAAAACACCTTACTCACCTGTTGAGTAATACACCATCATCTCTGTGTCGCTTTTACAGCATATCAATCCCTCTGAAAAGCGATATGCCGATGTTGTTTCTGGTTTTAATTACGAGCTCTGTCTCTTCTTTTTTCTCCTGCAGACTCTCCTCTGTTCGGTGTTTGTTTTGAACGAGTGATTCCCCAGAGGTCGGAGATTTAACAGGTCCATATCAAACTTTCTTGCTAGTTGTGACAAACCTCTGCCACTGGTCGCGCGCACGCACAAACACACTCACACGCGCGCGTCAAAAGTAGCAGGAGCATCTTTTCTCTATTTACTGAAACACACACGGGAGAGTGACGCATGTGCGCGAAAACCATCCCAACAGGTCTAAAATATAATAGGCATATCATAGTGAATCAGGGTAAGGATTAATGCAATGACTTAGTTAATAAAATTGGATAAATTGAGATTTTTTTTATGTACGTTTAACAGTTTTATATTTAAACATATGACAACATCACCTACTTTTGAATCATGTCATAAGTGTCCACAGGTTATAATAGTTTAACTATATCTTTTTTAAATATAGAAATTGAATTTTAAAATCAACTTCAGACAAATAAATGTTTAATTCAAATAGAAAACATAAGATATTAGTAACATTGTATAGCCTATTTAAATTCATTTTGTGTTTCTGAATTTAATTATTCAGGCCATAAAATGCGCTTTACAATCAACTCATACATAATACATACATTCGTACAATGGTACAAACTTCGTTTTACTGAATAAGACGCATTTAAATCATCTGATCATTGTGCGTTTTATTTCAGCTCCAGTGTTGCAAACTGTAGCAGCATTTCAAATCATTTTTCATTGCAGTAAAAAACAAAAAACAAACTTGCGTACACTAGATGCCACTATCTTTATCAAAATCCTCCCACTTCTTCTACAACGTGCGCACAAAGTGGGCAAGACATAAATGCATTCATGGTGCATATTGATGAGAGCAATACTGCAGCACAATTAATGTGGCAAATATCAGGATATGACATCAGTACATCTGTTTTCTCAATGCATGGTATACGAAGTGTCGATCATCAGTAAGACAGGCGAGATCAACACACAGAACCAACGGAATGCTATTAATATTCGACCCAAATGCAAAACCTTTAACATGAGAGAAATGAAATACTGAGTCAAATATAATGTGTATTTTAAAACAGCTAGTTTGCAGAGCAATTACAGATACAAAGCTTTCAAAAATGCTGGTCCCAGAAGAAAAACCCATGGGGTTTCCACCGTACAACATGGAGCCAAAGGGTAATGGAAATTCATCCTTGGTCAATCAAATAAAAGGCCAAACAAGCCCATTATGACTAATATCAGCACATCCATCTTCTCAGTCGTAATGAACCGACTACGCATCCTAAAAGAAAAGGAAAACCTGAAAACACATCACAATCTCAACACCTCCAACACTAACATCACTGTTCCCCAACTCGACAAATTCAAAGGGTGACTATTATAAAATGTCTAAGTTAGTTATATATAAAGCTATACTGTAATGGTAATGTAGTGAGTGAATGAGTCAATTTCTTTGGTTCCTAGATGCTATAGTTAAAAATAGTGGTCTGGAAACACACAAGCAAATGAAGCACTAAACCAATGAGCATTTAATCAAAGGCAAACAAACAAAAATCTCATTGGACCGGCATTAAGGAATGTCCAATCCTCCTGAGCTGAAACAAACAGAAGGAAGAGGACAAAAGTCCAAGGGAACCGGAAGTGAGAGAGGACGCAGGAAAGGCACAGAACACACAGCTAGAAGAGCAGAAACACTCACACACACACACACACACCGTCCCGTACGCTGCACAGGTTACAGAGATGTCATGAACACTGGCATAAAGAGGCAGATCAAGCACTGGCGCTGTGATATAAGGCTGCAGGAGTTTCTGGTGTGCGTTTCAACTGTGGCTCTAAAAACAGGACGTCAGCTCAACCAAGAGCTAAAAGTCCAGTCAAATATATCCAAAATGAAGGACTCTTACAAATACTATACACCATTTACAAATCTATTCCTCCACTCACTTGATTATTGTGCGTGATTCCAGTGCAAAAACCTTTCCAGAAAAAAACATTCTTCTGCTGAACACTAAAGATATTTTGAAGAATGTTGGTAGACAGTGAAAACACACATTATGGATTCAATGGCTACCGTCAACTGTTTGATTACCAACATTCTTCAAAAAATGTTGTGTGTTCAACAAAAGAAAGAAACTCATAAGGGTGAGGAAATTATGACAGAATTTTATTATTTGATTGAACTATCCCTGTAAGAGCATTTGCTATATGTCATTTGCCAGAAACGAAAACTAAACCAACATATTGGGCCTCATTCAGGAAATTCAAGCAGAAGAAATGTGTGTAAAAAGAAATTTGTAAAGCCTTATGAAAATGTTCACTTTCGGACTGAAAGTAAATGTATAAAAAGTTAGTTTACACCCAAACAATTTAATTCAGTCATTTAATCGCCCATATTCTAACAATAGGGGTTGAACGGCTAGTCGACTTGAATGCTCTGCTATGACGCTGTAAGCTTGACGTCGACTAGTCGCTGATCGTGGCCTATAGAGGGCGCAACAGGAGAAGAAATCTTTGAAGTCCACTTTTACGCTCCGTTTAAATTACAATGACAAATAAATGTATACACAGAGCGCTCCACAAGATATGTTTGATTATACCACCTGGAAGCTCAAGATTTATCGCGTGAATGCACGTTTTACACCGGTTATTGTACAGGGAAATTGGTCGTTGTTCTAAACTGCTTCTACATTACGCACACACACACACACACACAGAGTTTGCGCACAAATCACGTGCAAATCGCGCACACAGAAACATTCACAGAAATGCATTGTGATTTCTCAATAAAATAGCTTCGGAATTGAAAAGTTCTCTCATATATTTCATCGTAACTAAAACCCACAGCTTCATATTAGCAGAGAGACGCTGCCAGAATTAATTTGTGCTTTACTGTGCTACCTTTACCTTTACTGTGCTACTTTATCTGTATCTGATTTAGAACGAGCAGAATTCTGTGGGAAATATAACGACCCAAAGACAAAAGAACTGATAAAATTAAGTTATGTAGCGCTGTGTCGTATGCCATAGCTGTGCACAAGTCAACCCGCGTTCGAGTCTCAGATCGAGGTTCATCTTATTAGTTCATGACATTATCAGAGACTAGTCGACATCGACTCTCCTTTAATCACATACATGTCGACTTTAGAAAATCTGAAGCAGCTCAACCCCTAATAGTTTCGTTTTTTTTTTTTTTGTCCACACAACCCAAATCTTCAAGCTTCATGAAGTTCATAAAGTAAAAAGAAAAAGTGATCCATATGAATCAAACATGACCATATTTGACGTGCCTAAATTAAATCTGTTCAACATATAAAGCGATTGTGCATCTTCAGAAGACTTGGATTAACCCTCTTGATTCATATGGATTCGAGTTTGATGGTGTCTTTATGACGTTTTTGTATCCAGAAAATGTTGGTTGTGTGGACTTTCAACGGATGGACATAAGAATGAGAGGATATTAAAAATATCTTCATTCGTGTCTTCTGGGTTTGGACAGACATGAGGGTGAGTAAATGAGGACACTGTTTGGGTGAACTATCCCTTTAAGTCTTTAATTACGAATTTCATGGAGGCCCGATATGCAGAACCTGCACCTTCAATGTCTTAATTTTCGTTTCATAACATTACATATGCCATCTACTCTGAGTAAAGGTCTATTTCTGGCAAACAAGGCAAGCTCTATTCTGAATGGGTAACTGAATCTGGAGATTCACAGAGGCAGAACACAAAAGAAACAGAATAAACGTGGTCCCAGACTGACATGGGCTGTCAGATGAGGAAAACGGCTATGAAAACTCATATGTAATTCATTACAGAATTGTGATTTCAACTGCAGCTTTAGTGCACAGTCTTACTACCTGAAGACCTTCCAAAGCTGCGAAACCCACTGCATAGTTCATGTCTCAAATTATATATAAATATATTGATGGCAATTATGGCAAAAGGTTATCACACGAAAAAAAAAAATCAACTTTCAAATACAACTACTAAAGTAAAAGTAATTGAGAATGCATTAGCAGAGGAATCCATACACCATGTTTCAGAAATCCCAAGTGCTTTAGTGTGACGTAATCAGGCGATTTAATTAAATTAGCATCCAATTCATTCTTTGGAAATCAAATTTCAATAGTCTATCTTAAATATGTAAAGTATAAAATCACATTTGGATAATGTAAATTTTTGTGAAGTATAAAATCACATTTGGATAATGTAAATTTAAAAAAATTAAATGTTCGTTGTTCATGTTGTAAAAATTCTAGTGGCCAAAATTACCACCTGTACTTCCATTCCTAATAGCCTTGATTTATTTCCGTCAAATTAAATATGCCATCTTCCCTGACTAATACATAAAGATGTTCTTGATAATCACATTAAGGTTCTTAAAAAAGCAGTGTGTCCAATTCAAAATAGTTTGAAACCACCTTTCATAGACGATTAGGCAATAATAACAAAAATAAAAATTGGTCTGATTATTGCGCAGCAGAATTCAGCAATCCCTTCAATTATTAAAAATAATTAAATAAAAATTAAACTCTCCTGAACCCCTAAAAAATGGAAAAGTCCAGAAAAGCCAATAAAATGTCCAAATGGGTTTGTTTTATCATTGAGAAGACAGTGTGAGCGCATACATAAATATAGATGCGCATCCATACACCCATAACGCTCAATCATAAATATGTTGTGTGGGTGAGAATACAAAAAAAACATCTACACATCTTTACCTTTCCGTTTCAGTCATGTTTACCAGAAACGTTCTGTAGTGTGCAGCGTCCATACATTCCTGTAACAACATTAAACTCTTCCAATAAATTAAAAGGTTGGAGACTGGAGTGTCTACTGCATATGAAATGAGTCTCTACATTCCCCCTCTCTCTTCCAACATGATCCTCACACTCGCTCTTTGGATCGGTTGGGTCGGGCCTCATGTGGGACTGGCCTTGTGAGTGTTCCTCCCCAGTTCCTGGATGTGTGGCTCATGTTGGGTCAGAAAGTACTTGAAGAACTCGTAGACGGACCAGGCGATGGCCGTAGACGGCATCTGATAAATGACCCGAGCTCGGATGCCTTTGAAGAACGCAGGAACGCCACCCAGCCGGTAAACCGTCCTGAGCGCGTTGACCATCCCCGAGAGATGCCCGCTAACATGCGCGGAGCTGAGCACCACGTTCTCCTGCGTGTTTAGCAGCGTCTTACACACGTCTAGCGGAGTGGTGATGGCGGCGGACACGGCTCCGGCCGCCGCTCCCGACACGATGTGTGTTTCCGGCCGGTACTGGCGCTCTGGGTTGAAGTGTTCCTGCATGAACTCGTACGTGATGAAGTGCACGGCCTGGAAGGGGATGTTCATGGTCAGCTGAGTGCTGTAGCTGCGGTAGAAGGCGGCCAGTCCTTCCTTACGACTGATCGTCAGCACGCAGTCATACAGGCTTCGGTACGGAGAGTTATACATCTGCATCCTCTGCTTCACCACTAATAGGGAAGAAAAAGACGAATAAACGAAACACTCATCGTACATGTAACTCTCTGAAGAATGCAGTCTATGCTGACTGATATGAACCATGATTAATAATACACGAAGCATTCATGTGTTATAACTAGTAAACGTTAGATGTGTGCGAACTGTAAAATGTATTTAGGAGTACAAGTGTGGATAAAAAGTTCAATTTAACCCTTTCATATCTAAACTCTCTGGTACTGGGCGCGTGTCGGTCAAAAAATTACAGCTTTTTTATTTTATTGAAATGATTGTACTTATATTTTAGTTCGATAGAGTTTTTTTTAATTTAATATTTTTTTAATGGGATTTCATGGCATTTATAAAGTAGTTATAATGAATTTATTTACTTTTTGAGCATGGACCTGAAAAGTAAATTGTCATAAATCTGGAATTCTTTGGGGCACAGACTTCAGTTTGGTCATTTTCTACTTTATACAATTTATTCATTTATTGTTATGAAAAATGCACAAAAATACCATTTTCAATTATTATATAAAATATTATTTTCACTCTGAGAGAAAATCAAGACCATAGCAGCTGGTTTAGATTTAAATGTGAGGTTGATATCTCAAAAAATTAGCTTTCATTAAGAATATGTTTGGTACCAAACGCTTCCACTAGATGAAATTTGTCTCCCATTTGTCTCCCAATGACAAAATTTGTCATTTGTCTCCCAAAATTTGAAATTTGTCTCCCAATTTGTCTCCCAAAATTTGAAATTTGTCTCCCAATGCGCTAATGTTTGACCACGAACAATAAAAGTGTGACTATTTTCTTTTCAAATCTCCATGATTTGTATGTGTGTGTGGGTGTATGTGTGTGTGTGTGTGTCTGTGTTTGTGTGTCTGTGTCTGTGTCTGTGTGTGTGTGTGTGTGTGTGTGTGTGTGTGTGTGTGTGTGTGTGTGTGTGTGTGTGTCCGTGTGTCCGTGTGTCCGTGTGTGTGTGTCCGTGTGTGTGTGTGTGTGTGTGTGTGTGTGTGTGTGTGTGTGTGTGTGTGTGTGTGTGTGTGTGTGTGTGTGTGTGTGCATGTGCGTGTGTGTACACAGCAAGTGCCAAAACCTTTATTTTTATACCATTCAGATGAAATAAAAAATTCTTTACTGCAAATTCTAGGGATGTGCACTAATTAAATCCGAATACGGAAAGGCACAGAAAATGACTAAAGCATTCTACGGAGTGCCTGGTTAGGCTTGCCTGGGTAGTAGGTTACATTACAGTACATCAGATTTCACTTATCATGTGAAGATAGTAAGGAGAGATGACTGACAGGACGATGTCAGAGGATTTGCTGCTCAACAGATCCTGAGCGTCGTTGACAAATATCATATCTTGTAAAATGTGTGGTCAGTACTGCCGCCGTCTATACACAGAGTAGCTTACGCGTTATCCCGAACTGGAAAGTGAAAGTGAAAAACGAGCATGCAATCAAAAGCAATTTCAATAACACGCATATTGGTAGTGGTTTCCTGATGCCCGAAACTATATACAATATAATTACCCAACTATATCATTCAAGAGAACGTAAAATGCTGATCTTGGCGAGTATTCACATAAACACAAGTCAGTGATGTTTCAAGTGAACGTAAACAGTTACACATGAAAAAAAAAACACACGTGTAACAGTATAACAGATCCTTGTGTCACAGCCGTCTTGTATTCCTGCTGCCAAATTATTCCTGAGATAAATATTAAAAATATATATATATGGCAGTTTTTACCCACAGTATCGATGTCAAAATTGTGGCCAGTGAAAATGCTGAGAGGCAAGTAACTTTGGAAAAGCACTAGCCACAGCGGCTGCTTAGCAAAAACATTAATGTCAAGCCCTGCTCATAACAGTGCCAAAAATATAAGATTTATTATTGACGGTATTGACAGTGGAAGAAGAATACCTTCTGCTGGGTTCATGATTGCATCATGGAGGACAGTAGCAACACTCCCTGCCACACCTGAAGTGGAGAACAGAAGAAAATTAACCATATCAAGTGACAACATGTGGAAAAAACATGTCCTATTTCCCAGACAAGATGGCACACTATTTTTCCCTTTTATTTCCCCAAAACAACCCTGACCTGAACCTTTTAAATTATAAACCCTCCATCCCTTGCTCTTTGGTTCTAAAATCAGAAATCTATAGACAATCAATGGACACTAGACGTAACAATTTATCGCGTCATATATATATCGCAATACGAAAATGCAACAATATGTATTGTGGATAGTGACAATATATATTGAGCATAGTTCACCCAAAATAAATATAACTGTGTGAGAAAAAATTCAAGTTTTCAGAGTTTTAATGTCAACAGTAAACTACTATGTATAATGTTGAATATAATATAATGCAATATGGAATATTTGTGGGTCCTGATAATGGCAAATATTATTTGGCCTACATTGCTTTAAATATATATAGTCAGTGACCGAGTGCAAGCATTTTCGTCTAAAATAATTCTGTATTTCAGGCTTCAGAATCATGAATATGTTTATTCTGGTGTCTCTATTGTCCTGTGCGTTGGGTTTCAGCAACAAGTCCAAGTCTATTCATTTACACCCACAATGTAATACCAAATGTAGCATTTTACTCAACAGTACATTTTTGTTAACCTTTTCCCATGTCTTGGAGTATTATAATAACAACCCAAAAATACCAATTACCCCTAATAGACACTCATTAAGACTTCAGAAAATGAACCCCTTCTCCTACCGTTAGCAATGTGGCTGTTGCCGCCGTTCTGTATGACGTCACTAAGGCTGCGTTTGATTCGCTCGTAGCAGGCGAAATACAGCGCGTGTGCGGGGCCGGCCCCCAGTACAGTGATATTGAGGCCCCTCAAGGGGCGAAGGAGGCCCTCAGTCTGCACAATCCTCTTCAGCGCTCCGTACACGCTGCGGTACTGAGCTTTTGGGTCCGGCTGTAAACTCTGCATACGTGTCTATGAACAGAAAGAGAGCAGCACATTCAGATATCAACCATAAAAGGAATAATATTTGATACGCAAAGAAACAAAATATATTTACAAACAGGAACAAGACCAAATCATAAAGATCGGTTCTCGTTTCTTGTGTTCTGACTTCTGATATAAAAAAATCTGATATCAATGTTTTTTAAAAAGATAATTTACAGAGACCCCTAAAAATATGTTCACAAAAATGGAAGGAAATACCAACAATATGCAGACAAAGATATAAGCCGTCCATCTTTCTGCTTACCCAACATTCAGCTCAGTTATAAAAACATGCTTTGTTTAATGTGAATGAATTGGCACGAATCATCTTAACACACAGTTTAGCTGAGCCAGACTTCTGGCTATCAGAATAAAGCCTGGTCCACACCGCAGTTTATTGTGGCCAAAAAACCCCCGCTCAGACATGAAGAGACGAGCAACATCAAGTATAACATGATCACACAGTTTTTTGCCACCGATACTTCTGGAGGGAGTATAGGCTTCACACACTTTTAAGTAAGTAATTTAAAATTCATTGTGATTCAGAAAAATTGGCTAATGAATAATGAAGTTTAATTAATTTCTTGATAAGAAATTGATTCTTGATTCTTCACAAATCAGATACAGTATCCACAGTATTCCTACGCCCCATGACGCTTTGTGCGAATTATGAGTGTAACTTCCGTTAAGCTGTAAACAATCAGTGAAAGACTAGCTCTATGGACGCAATAATATATATATATATATATATATTTTTTTAAACCTTTCCACAGCAAAATCGGTCGGTTAAATATCACTGTGGTAATCTGTATTATGTAACATACGTTTCCTTTATACTTTTTTTTTTTTTTACTTCAGCATTGCATGATACTATTTCAAAGTGATTTCAGTCATTTTCACAGATAATAAATTGTATGTCCCTGTGAAACCAAACCTGGAAAGAGACGTGTGGATTTGTGGAGAAAAAAAAAGAAGAGATTCTTCGAGCATTCCAGTGAATTATTAATGGTATACATCGTAAATTAAATCGGGAGAACAGAACACAAATGTGCAGTATATGTTGACCTTTATCATACTATTACAGCAGAATTCAAAAGGAAAAAAGAAAATAATCATGAGGAAAAGAAAGCAGAGCTCTTGCTATAGATATTCTTGTTATAACATGTCACGTTAAAATACCAAGTGTTACGTTATTCGCATGTTGTTCTTAAATAAAACATGAAAGAAAATTGACAGCTCATTGAGTCAAACTGACAGATAAGCTTTATTTGTAGGAAGACCTTAAGATTTGAATGGAAGTTGACCAAACCGGAAGTGCCACCCATAATTCAAAACGCAGTAAACTCATCAGGAATAAGGTGGATATACACTCACCTAAAGGATTATTAGGAACACCATACTAATACTGTGTTTGACCACCTTTCGCCTTCAGAACTGCCTTAATTCTACGTGGCATTGATTCAACAAGGTGCTGAAAGCATTCTTTAGAAATGTTGGCCCATATTGATCGGATAGCATCTTGCAGTTGATGGAGATTTGTGGGATGCACATCCAGGGCACGAAGCTCCCGTTCCACCACATCCCAAAGATGCTCTATTGGGTTGAGATCTGGTGACTGTGGGGGCCATTTTAGTACAGTGAACTCATTGTCATGTTCAAGAAACCAATTTGAAATGATTCGAAGCTTTGTGACATGGTGCATTATCCTGCTGGAAGTAGCCATTAGAGCAGGGGTTCTCAAAGTTTTCATAGGTGAGGGCCAATTTAGTAACCCAACATTGAACTGAGGGCCGCCAAAGGGGCGGGGGATAAAAAAGAAAAATAACTGAAAAAAAATCCCATTTGAAATAATTTTAATGACCAGATTGCATCTCTACAGTTTACATTTATGCAATAAACACATTTTAATTCATAACTGAGGCAAAACCTGGCGAGTTTTTTTTTTAACAGAAACTTTTAAAATAGAAGCTTAACAAACAAGTCATCATCATTCATATCTATCATTGCCTGTCAGTCGCGTTTCCATTATTGCAGATTTTCGCAAATGTTTTGCGCTATTATTATCTATTTTTTTTACCGTAACTGAAAAACGAAAAATTAACGGTTGTTATCTTTTTAAAACGCAAAGTTGAACACCAACCGCATGACCCCAATCGACTTTTCCTTAGTAAAAAAAAATGGTTCCCTTCATCTCAGTGGAATAAGATTTTGTTAATTTTCCTACATTATCTATCTATACACACGCAAAAAAACTGGGCTTGATTCGGTTGTTCTATAGGCATGTAAAAAAAAAAGTTACACTTCTTGTCTTCGGGGTCAATATGACCCCACATTGAAATGAATGGGAAAATCGAAAAAAAAAAAAACTTTTTTTTTTCATTTGTCAAAAAAAAAAAATAAATCCAGAATAAATCTGAAACTTTCCATACCGCAATGAAGTCCTGGTACTAGAGCACAAATGCAATGTGGAACGAACATGATCACTTGCACACACACGTGCACGCGCACACAAACACACACACACACACACACAGGTGTGACTCCAATTGAAAGCATTTTTATTGAAATTGGCAAATAAAATCAATAATTCCTGCATAAATCTGAAAATTCTCACGCATAAATGAAGGCCTCGTACTAGATCACTAATACAATGTGGAATGAACATTATAACACACACATGTGCGCCCACACACACACAGACACAAATACACACACAGATAGAGAGAGGTGTGACTGCAATAGAGAGCATTTTTATAGAAATTGGGAAATAAAATCAATAATTTCTGCATAAATCTAAAACTTTCACACACAAATGAGGGTATGCTATGAGAGCACAAATACAATATGGAAAGAACATGATTACACACAGATCACATACACACAGAGAAACACACAAACAAACAAACAGGTGCGACAGCAAAAGAGAGCATTTTTATAGAAATTGGGAAATAAAACCAATAATTCCAGCATGAATCTAAAAATGTTCACACAAATGAAGGTCAGGCATTAGAGAAAAAAACAATGTGGAATGAGCATGATTGCACACACACACACACATGCACGTGCGCACACACAAACACACACAGACACACAGGTGTGTTTACTCTTCACTCCTGTTCATATCTGCCTATAGCTGTTTGTTTTTTGTTTTTATTTACTTTTTAAAAATTAATTTTTTATTCTAAAGTTAATAATTGTGTACATTTTGATTATTGAAATATGTAATTGCAATCAAGTATTTTCTTTTAGTGGTAACTTGTGGCATTATTGCAAATTTATTTGGCATTACTGCACATTTATATAGCACTATTGCAATAACAAGATACTTCAAAAGACCTCAAACAACAACAAAAATAATTCTAAACTTTGACAAAATACTGATTTAATGTATTTTAAACATTTAAATATATATATGCATAACAAAAGCTGTTATAAGAACAGGAAGTCACATGCAGAAAAATGAATGGATCTCTATGGGGCCTCTGCTGGATGCATATGGTAATTACAATTCCAGGCTAAAAATATATTATCTACAAAAAACAGCTAACCAGCAGATGGCAGAATTATGCATCTAACACCTATATCAATATCCAGAAACAATTCCTATTTCAATTTGATCATCATTAATGTGTTTTTTTAATAAAAAAATAATATTTCATACATATGCTAATGGTGTAGTGGAGGAATTCTGCAGTAAATAGGTAAAAAAGTACTTCATATCCCCCAAAACACAGCATTAATGAATAGATGAGAAGTAAACAATAAAAATGATATGTTATTTGTATGATTAAAAATGTATATTTTTTGTACAATTATTCTATCAATTGTTGGGGTCATATGGACCCCAAAGCCAAGATTTGTAAACAGGAAACGAAGACAATATGAAGGTTAAATTAGCCTACTTTTTGCCCCTTTATTAAACATTTAAAATATTCACAAATTAATATGGAAAACATGTCGATTTTACTGGTTTTCTAAGGCCAAATTAGAACCTGGAATTTATATTTTTCCCGCAGCAGTGCTGAATGAGAAGAGATATAGGCGATAGCCTGTGTCTCTGGAACCACAGCCCACAGAAAGGTGATTTATAGGTGAGTTATAGGCGAATGATAATAAATGTGTCTGAAAAAACAGCGAGGCATTTTAATTGTTTATTAATTATTGTTTTCTAAGTGTCGGCTAAAAACATATCTCTATCTCCGCTGTTAAGCAGATGCGCTTTTAGAGAGAAATGCACCATTCATACGGATTACATAATCAGAAGGTATTGCTTTCGATTCGAATTTGTTTAAAAGTGGACATTCAAGCTTTCGCCTACATAGGTTATATTGTTTCAGTTCTCGCGCTCCAGTTCACGGAGATCATGAAAGCGCGTAGGCTAGCTACTGATTGTTTTATTTTACTTTACAAAAGCACAATGTTTTCTTGTTATTATGAGTTTACACAAATAAAAGTAGTTGCGAATAATGTATTATTATTTTCTGTATGACCAGAAATGATAGAGTATTTTAAGTTGTTTCCACTGTTGATAGGAAAATGCAAGTGTTCGCGCCGGCGAAAAATTTGAAAGTTAATGGAAGCGCGGCTATTAATAAGCTTGTCATTAAGTCACACTGAATATTGATTACTTGGTCAACATACCCTTTTAAATTGCAATGGGATTTGCGGTGCTGTTTTCGGCCGCTAAACACCACTAAACGGATTGATTAATTTTTTCAAAGTAATGTACAGTTTTAACTGTTTTACAGATGTTTTTCAGATGTTATCGCACTTTGAGAACCTATGCATTAGAGGATGGGTACATGGTGGCCATAAAGGGATGGACATGGTCAGAAACAATGCTCAGGTAGGCCGTGGCATTTAAACGATGCCCAATTGGCACTAAGGGGCCTAAAGTGTGCCAAGAAAACATCCCCCACACCATTACACCATCACCACCACCCTGCACCGTGGTAACAAGGCATGATGGATCCATGTTCTCATTCTGTTTACGCCAAATTCTGACTCTACCATCTGAATGTCTCAACAGAAATCGAGACTCATCAGACCAGGCAACATTTTTCCAGTCTTCAACTGTCCTATTTTGGTGAGATCTTGCAAATTGTAGCCTCTTTTTCCTATTTGTAGTGGAGATGAGTGGTACCCGGTGGGGTCTTCTGCTGTTGTAGCCCATCCGCCTCAAGGTTGTGCGTGTTGTGGCTTCACAAATGCTTTGCTGCATACCTCGGTTGTAACGAGTGGTTATTTCAGTCAAAGTTGCTCTTCTATCAGCTTGAATCAGTCGGCCCATTCTCCTCTGACCTCTAGCATCAACAAGGCATTTTCGCCCACAGGACTGCCACATACTGGATGTTTTTCCCTTTTCACACCATTCTTTGTAAACCCTAGAAATGGTTGTGCGTGAAAATCACAGTAATTGAGCAGATTGTGAAATACTCAGACCGACCCGTCTGGCACCAACAACCATGCCTCGCTCAAAATTGCTTAAATCGCCTTTCTTTCCCATTCTGACATTCAGTTTGGAGTTCAGGAGATTGTCTTGACCAGGACCACACCCCTAAATGCATTGAAGCAACTGCCATGTAATTGGTTGATTAGATAATTGCATTAATGAGAAATTGAACAGGTGTTCCTAATAATCCTTTAGGTGAGTGTAGTAGGGGTGTAACGGTTCAGTGTGTATGAAGAAAATACATAAATAAAAAAAACTAAATAAAAAACCTTGCACCACAGGTCATCTTAAATTTGACAACGCATCTATAATATGGTTTGTAGTAAATAATGCATAAAACAGACAGGCAAAGTTCGGCTAATGTATGTTTCTGTCGATGGATAATCATTCTGGCTTCCCAAATACATTACAACAGCGATGATCAAAAACCGTGAACAAAACTGACACTCTTTGTAAACTTTGTTCAATGCAAGTGACATGTACTCGAACATGACCAGTCATTTACGCCTGTGAAAGCACAGGAAAGCAGACGACACCTGAACAGCACGCGTTGCTATCTGTGTTTAAACTAAACTAAAAAGATTTGCCAATTTAAACATTCAAGCGCTCTGAAGCACGCGCACGGAAAGCCGTGTATCAGACACCGCGCAAATATTGAGTTATCGTTCAAGTCTTGCGCTTGAACGGACAAATTCACAAAAAAATTATGTCAACATGTCCGTCTTGGCGAATATCCTAGCAAACACAGTGGGTTATGTCTTAAGTGAACATAAACATTTGAGAAAGACAACACGTGTATCAGTATCAGTGTACTGGATCTGTGCATTATCTCTTAAAGTGACAGCAGACTAATATTCCTGCTGTCTGTTTTTTTAATGTTAATAAAACAACAAAAGACAAGGAAATCAAATTACTTTTGTAACTTTAATAATGATTAACCTATATTTAATTTACACAATGAAGATTATATGTAGTGTTGTTTACATTTGATTACTTCAAATTTCTGTACCTGAAACCACTGTTACAACTACCTGAAAAAGCTGAAAAGCACTGTTTATTTTATTTGTATCTTTGCTCTATAGTATTTATTTGTGCTTTTGTTTGTAGTTTGGTTATTTGTTCTCATGTTCTTTATTTTTTTTTGACAGTAATCATTTTTCCCCTGAGCAAACTGAACCGCACCGAAACCGTGATAAAAACCGAACCGTGAGTAATCTGAAGTTACACCCCTAATATATAGCTTGCAAGTAAATTTCAAAGGAGAGCTAGACTGCAATGCACATGATGCATGATAAAGTGGAAGAGTCATTTAAGTAGGTCTATATATAGTCCATGTGAAACAAGTTTAAGCTTGTAAATAATCTTTTTCCTCATTGTCCATCTAATTCTACCATTTAAACCTAAACCACACCGGTGAGACCGGTTACAGCTAACTTGAACAAGATGTTATTACAGCTAATCAAAAGCGTTTAATTAACTCTTCTTTAACAAGAGAACTAGATAAACACCCAGATAAGTTTTAATTTATTAGCCCAAAACGATTTAATATAAAACCCGTCATCAAACCATGACAGCTAGCTGGATAACAGAAAACATTAACGTGGATGAGTGGAGTTGTGTGGAAAATTCAGATCCATCTCAAACGGTCCAGTAAAAGAAATCTGAGCTCATGCTTTATTATAACAGCAATGTTGTTAAAAACTAATCTATTTTAGGAATAAAAGTGCATTCTGAAGGGCTTAGGGAATGAAAAGCAGAAGAATAGCTTAAAATGCAACAGAAAACACTGTGCCAGTGTAGTTTCCTCAAATTAATTCAAGAAAGACTCATAATGCCATGAAAATATACGTTTGAAACTCCAAACCTCAATGGGTTACACTTCCTCAGAGGCAAAACTTCCTACGTTGAAAAAGGAGACTCAAACAGAGATTCATTCTGCCTTCACGTGCTATCGGAATAATCTTAAATATGAGTTTCCTAGTCGGGAACTGGACATGAACGCCTCTCAAGACAACAAAGCACTTAAACAAGACAAGCTCATAATCACCACTTTAGCAGTGGGAAATGGAATTAGGAAATTTCCAATAGCAGATGAAGGCAGCATGAAATACACTATGTACACAAAAAACAAATAATGATGGATACTTTTTGTACATTTTCCCACTTATTATTATATATGAACATCAAATGTCTTGAGAAACAAAACTAGAACAGATATGTAGGAAATCAGCTGAGCAGTTCGACTTGTCTTGGTAAGTTAGGATGCTTCAGATTAGGTGGAAAAAATGGCCGTGTCACAATCCAAGTTTACTGGAAGCTCCAGGACTAAAATGGGCTGGGCCGCCGGAGCAACGAGGGCGAGCTGGCAAGCTTGGCCTGGCATTTGACCCAGCTCTTTTCAAACTACTGGAGCGTTAGGCAAAGTATACTTTGAAAGGCTGTGCACGAAATGCTTAAAATTAAGTATAGGACGGTTGAGCTTAAGCTTTGCATGTTTAAATACGCTAGAGGAGGCTGTACTGTACTGTACTGTACTAACTACCTCAGGGGAACTACATGTCACTAGTGGCACTAGCTGTCTGTTCAAAATAATATTCTACATCCATTAATCCTGCCCAATACCTAAACTTAACCACAACCTTAAAGGTGCCATGTGTCAGAATGGAGTTAAAAATATACAAAAAATGAGTTACACAGATCAAAAGAATGAGAAGAAATAAGGGCGATGATGTCATAAAAAAATTTAAAAGTTATTAGTGTTGCAGAGATATCAACCTGAATTAGCATGCTAAATTACTAGCCCCGGCCCGACAGATGTCATAATACCAGTTTGGGCCATGGGAGGCGGTATGTGGGCAACACCAGCCAAACTGCAATAAACGAATAAGTCGCACGGCATACTTGAACCTGATGCCAACCGTGTGGAAAGTACACCCCACTAATACAGTTCAGTTCAGGGAAAAGAGCGGAAGAATGGCTGAAGATCTTGGCAAGAGACCTTTACCACCACCACAACCACCCGCTGCAGGGAAAAAAACGCGCTCGGAATCACAAATAAAATCAGATCGAAAAAAAAGGAGCAGAACCAGAGTTAACATTGGCACTGCTTTCCATCGTTGGAGACAACTAATGGAAATGAAAGAAATGAGGTTCGACTCCGAACTTGCAACATTTCTTTTGGATTGGTAAGTAAGATGCTGTTAGTATTTCGCTAGAAGTTTGTTTTATATGTTTGTTTAGTTTTTTCGGGAAGTTATAACATAGAAATGTATCGAAGGCTGTTCGATATAAGTTGTAAAGTTAGCGATGGCTACATTGAAAGGTGTAATGAGAACTACGTGAGCTATATTATGTTTACTAAATTGCTTTCCTGAGGTAAATCTGACATATTTATTCTCCAGCTATGTTATTGACCTCTGCACGCTGATTAAAAAAATGATTGGTCGGTATTATGTATGAAGAATACATTTTGGTAAGTTGTAGCATACTGTATCTTTCAACAGTGTTCGTGTGTTTTTACTATTAGCTAGTAGAGATGATCGGTTCACGTGCGCTAGGGATCTGTCGTGTAACATTTACAAGCGCCAAAACGGTATTTTTTGTTTGAATTGTGTAATAAAATTGACAGAATCGGTGACGGTGAATTCGTGAGAGTTGTCAGCTCTGAATGGCGCTAGCTTGGTCAACAGCATCGAATGCAGTCTGTCAAATAATGTAATTCAAACTAACAATAAAAATGTAATATGAACAAAACGAATATGACCATATTCACTGGTAAAGGTGAAGGGGAGTAGCTTGAAGATGTCATTTAAAAATCACTTAACATCAACCAACGTTCCTCTGGAGTCAAAACGTCCTCTATTAGGAGTTGGCTCGGCTTCGGCTATGGCTCTAGGGTCGTTGTGAAGGGGGCGGAGCATAGAGACTATGCCGTTTCTCGTTTGTTACTCTAGAGTAGATCAATTCACTTTCTGGAGGTAGACTGCCCCCATCTGGTATGGAATGTGGAGTATGAATTGATTTTTTTTGCGGATATTACACAAGGCACCTTTAATAACTATTAATAATTGGGAGTTTATTGAGGGAAAAGTCATAGTTAATAGTTATTTAATAGTGAGAATTGGACCCTAAACTAAAGTGTGACCATTTTTCCTATTGTACCGAACTCGTATCGAATCGTGACTTCAGTGTACCGTTACACCCCAACTGGATACAGAAATGTTTTTCTTCCATCAATCGCGTTTCCATTACAGATTTGCAAAAAACTTTCGCGATAGTTTTTTTTATCAACACTTGAAAATATCGCGAAAGTTTTGTGCAAATCTGTAATGGAAACGCGATTGATGGAAGAAAAACATTTCTGTATCCAGTTGGCGTGTAACGGTACACTGAAGTCACGATTCGATACGAGTTCACGAAAATGCCGACTTTCCATTTACCAATGTTACCAACTAAAACGTCATTTTTTTTCCTATCGCGATAAGTCCTCCCAAAAATCATGGCAACATATGTTGGTAGGTTTACGTATATCGCAGCCACCGCTCTAGACATTATTTTTAAAGGAAGGAGACGTAAGCAGGTTATCCAAGCGTTAAAGGTAAAATATGTAGGATTTTTGCAGTAAAATATCCAAAAACCACTAGGCCAATGTTATATATTTTGTTTAGTTGATTACTTACAAAATCCCAAATGTTTCAAACATTTTTTAAATCGTTAGAAAATTGCGATTTTAACCAAGGAAACGGGATGTGTGAGCAGGGGTGAGGAGTCGCCAGTCAATGACGTCATATCCGCGTTACCCTCGGTTTCCGCCAGGTTTGACCTCGTACTGCCATAGTAACCATGGCAACAGATGTTGACAACTGGCCCGTTATGCCTAGCAGGACGCTCACGCTGTTGTTGTTTTGTTCAAACATTTTGGATCATGGCAAGCAGACTTTGAGACAAAAAAAGGACTAAAACGAAGATCAACATCTTTCGAGATGCCGAAAGCTGCACGTCTGCGACTAACTTCGACTTGACAGAGACGCGAGTGTTGCATGTACTTTTAGACAGGTGAGCAAATGTACATAAAACTATCAATGTTATTTAGTTCAACATGATGAAATGTTAGAATATGATCTGTATGTTATTCTAATGTTGATCTAGCTTAACGTACTTAGTCTCATACAGCCAACACACAACCTAACTTACAACATTCAACATACTCAAATGCCGTTTAGTGTAATAGTGTAACTGTTAGAGCAAGTGAAACAGCGCTGCTTTACCTCAAGTTTGATTCGTCTAATAAACTGTCCTGTGTGAGTATTAATTCAGTACTTGCGCGTAGTTCGGTAGAATGAAATGTCCTTATTCTTTTATATCCGTGGGACTAGTGTGGCGCTGGTATACGTCTAGCAATCGCGCCCTGCTTCATACCACAGTCATGTTAGAAACATTAATGTATTCACCGATCCATAAAAGCTCGACGACAAGATCCATAATTCAGCTTAATGTGGAATATACGTCATCAGTATACGCCTTTGTTATTGTAAGAGGTTAGCGACCCCTGGTGGCGAAAAATCCTTGCATATGGTACCTTTAATGGCAAGGAAACATACGAGGTATTTCTTTTTTGCGATATATGGGAGTTTTTGCAAAATTGACGCGTTTCCATTGGTATTTTCAAAGGGTAATGGAAATGATGCTATTCAAAGCGTCTTTCTATTGGCTTTATGCAGCTGTAATAAGTTGGCATTTTATGAATGCTTAAACTTCTTAACTGGTTCCAATCAAACGTTGTAACAGAGAGGTGACAGTCTCGACAGGAATGTGACAAAGTACCGTGTGCGTATCTGTGCACATAACTGCCTGTTAATCAACCTAGCCCAAATGCATTAGACACTTCAGTATATTCACACCCTTCTGGATGTCTGAGATTACGACCTCTTGCCCGGCCCACCCATGAGGAGTCACACACACACACACACACACACACACACACACACACACACACACCAGCCCGTCCGTCGCCCAGTTCTACACTGATTAACACGGTCAGGCTGAACATTCAAGTCAGCTTTCACATGTTATTGAAATTATGGTTTACAGCTAACATATATACAATAAGATAATGAGTAATCATGTTTTATTTGTAGCCATTGTACTTTCAAATACAGAAAATACAAACAATTTAATATGCATATCGGCCATATAACATTTAAATTGTAAAAATAAAAATGGCTAATAAGCTAGTGTGCTAAATACCTATTACATAGGCCTATATAATATGTAAAATATTGTTTACTGTAGTTTTGTTTAAATAAATGCAGCATTGGTGAGTATACGAGACTTTTCAAAAATAGGGGGGGGGAAATTACTAACTCCAAAACGTTTTGAACAGCAGTGTATTATTTTGTTTTGTTTTTCCAAAAAATCATTTGTATCATGTTTCTATAAGTTTACAATACTACTTTTCAAAACAAATGCTAAAGTTAAACAATGGATAATATGCAAGAACTATGGAAAATGTACAAAAGAGCAAGTACGAAGTAGAATCAAGAGCCTTAAAATCTGAGTTATGGCCGAGCTATTAGTTAGCCATGTAAAAGTCCTTTGGTTCCACGTGATATTTGATTGTAAAAAATAAAACATAAAAAAATGCTGTTTTAATTTGCCTTATCCCTTTAACAGGCAAGAGTGGAAAATGCTAAGCAATAAATAATTTCATTTCATTTTTTATATCATCTGGACTTAAATAAAACATATCCAAAATAATTTTTTTTAAATTTGAAATAATTTGGATTTTATGATTTGTGTCTCCTGAGATATGTTTCCTGATTAGGGTATAAAAAAGGACCAAGTCATTAATCTGTTAACTGTTACTGCCACTGCATGTTTAAAACAATTATATCCCATACTTTATCTGATCTAATGTTGACAAATTAGATATCATTCGAAAGCTTACGAACTCAAGATTCAGCCCGTGAAACCCGTTTTGAAATTGGACGTTGCGTTACCATAGAAACGGTACTCTAAATTATTTTAATGGGCTCCTCCCCTTTTGGGCATCGTCATGTTTCATAATTTATGATCAAAACCTTTTCTAATCTTGAGAAAAGACATATTGTCAGAAAGGTCTGAGTCTCAAGGTTCCATATTTAGTGACAGAAGTGATATTTGGACAGAAATTTATTAATTTGTTATTGCAGAATGCATACAATTAAATTCAATGGAATGTAAGTCCCCCGGTGGCTATTTTTGGTATTACGCCTAAACAAAATCTCATGGGAACTTCAATTTTTGTGATATCAATTTCAAATTTGGAACACAACTTGGTTAGATATATGGCTTTGATTTTATAGTCATTTTATTGTAAAAAATATTTTGTAAAATACATAATTTATAAAAAAGAATAAATATTAAGTACAGTATATTTGATTTAATGTAAGTTTTAACCTTCCTTAACTTTTTCATACTTGCATTTTTTGAAGTGCTTCAGTAATAATCTGCTGACTGTTCCCTTTAAAACAAGACCAAACTTAGGTATATATCCCAAATCATTCTTGAGTTACAATCATTTAAGTTTGAATAGTGAATTTTAAATAGAGCTAGTTTAATCCCTTTGTTATACCCTAAACAGGCAACGTGTCTCAGGAGACACATATATTTTAAAACGTGCTAAATAACAACATGAACAACATATTACTTAATTTTCTCCTTCAGCACCTTAAGACAATGTTCACAATTAATATTAGCAGTATTCTTTTTTTTTCAGAAGAAAAGTAAGTTTAATATATATTTACTTATCTCAAAATCTGAATGTTCTGCACCACTGGCAGCCATGTTGGATTTAGGTCAGGCTGACTAATTGATCACAAAAAATTTGAAGCAAATCATGTGACCAGCATACTCAAGACAGACCAGGCTATCATAAGTGATACAAGAATTTGATGAAAAAAATCGTTCTTATGCCCCAAAAAAGAGAATAAAAACTATGTATCTCGTGAGACACGTTGCCTGTTTTAGGGTTAAAGCATTCCAAAAGGTGCCTATAAATTCTGATTGAAAACTAATCAAAATATTAAAAGTGAGATCACATATGGGATAGAATAGGCAATATTATTGACAATTGCATGTATTGATTCAATACAATCATAAAAATGTAATAAATCTTAATATCAACAACTACCCATATATAGAAGATTGTGGCACCAATGCTATTAGTCTGGAGGCCTGACAGTTAAACTCAATACTTCAAAGTAAACAAATAACCATTTCAATCTTTACACAAGAGCACAAAGCTTGTGCTTTGCATGAGTTGGACAAAGAAGTGGTTCATTTGCATTGTTGTAATGGGTTTATTTTGGGTCAATGTCTGGAGAGGAAAACACCGCCATTCCTCCGGTTTCTGTATTCTGGTTCCTCTGTTATTGCTGCATCTCTCTGAATTACACTCCGCCTCATTAATGTACATGCATCACATTCACAACACGAGCAAACGCTGTCATACAGAACCTTGTGATCCTTGAAGAACTTTCACTTTTCACACAGTGACACGAACACACATCCATCAGGAAGGGTCTTGAGTGTGGAAAAACTACAGATTACCAACACATTTAAGTGGGTGTTGAAGACTACATTACATGGTATTTGCAATTCATTAATCTTCCACAATGTCGACGGGTCAATGACGAGACATTTTTTTGTGTCCATATGGTTTAATCAAATTTAAAAGGGTTAAAATTTCAAAAATAAAATGACAAATTACTTGCATACATGCTCTTTTATGAGAACCCAGTCTAAAATTTCTGGTTTTAATACATTGAGATAACATTTGGGGGATGATTGCAAAAATGTCTATGTGGTGTAACCGTCAAAACTTTGTACTAAATAATTGATCTTGTTTAAAAAAGGTGTAATTCTCAATAAAACCCCATATCAGCTAGTTTGGCATAATCTTACATTAGAACTATTTATCAGTAAATAAAATTAAATGGAACACCATTGTTGTGAATATAATTAATAATTTGGGCAATCATGCGAGTCAAGTAAAATTCCTGAAGTGTCAAGCTGGTGTAACCACCATTCAAGGAGTCATTTTGTTAATATTGTGTAAGACGACCATGTGACATGAGACAGACCCCCATGTGACATGAGCTGGTGTTATTTCACCAGCTGTCGTATATGTACTCGTTCATCATCATATATGTATACAATTTATTTATATAAAAACTAAACTCCCAATATGAATGCAGGATATCATGAGATTAATACGCGCTCTCTCTCTCTCTATCCCACATTCAAGCATTTGTTATAACTAATCCTGACGCATTAAAATAATTTAAGACATAATTTATTTCTGAGACCACATTGTATAAAACATAACTATTACAGTCTGCATTAATCTATAGTAAGCATGAGAAAATATGAAATGAGCTACAGCAACAACACTAATAATGGGTTTGACAAACTGTGTATATTACATAATTTAAGATGATGACGACAAGTAAATATGTGAGTGCATGAGAAGAAATATCATTGAGAGACGACAGAAGTGTGTTTATGATAGAGATATCCTGAAACATCCATGGTGGGCACATTCTGAATCAGAGGATCAGGTCTGTGTGATAAAAGAGCTGCCAGACGATGATTTTCCCACCAGCACATCGCAAAAAACGAAGGATGCACCGATATCAAAATTTGGGCCGATACCGATAACTTTTTTTTTTTTTTTTTTTTTTGAAAGCCGATAACCGATATATTGCACGATAAATCTAAATCCAAATTTTTATTATATTTTTGACAGCCTGCTTAAAAAAACAAAAGTCTCACCATTAAAAGCTATTTCCCAAGCACACAATTGTAATGTTATCATTGTAAAGCAGATCAAAAGCATCGTGGCCAACAGTTAAGTTTCTCGGCTCAGCTTTAATTTAAAGCCAATAAATAATGGATTATTTCCTTCAGCTGAGACACATAACTGTTGGCCATGATGGTTTTCATTTAATATATCAGCCATGAACATATAATGGCCGATACCGATATGGTGGCCGATATATCGTGCATTCCTAAACATTTTTATGACATTTTTTGACTTCGATTCACGTACTGGTTCTTAGTAGGCTCGGCTATCACTGTAACCGGAAAAAACTTTTACCCAGCGTGGGCCATTCCGGAAGCCAAAAACCAGGAAGTGTGAAAACCTAATCGGGTCAATTTTGGGCCCAATTCTTCCCTTCTGACAATCCTTGGTAAAGTCCTGATTATCTTGATGGTTCTAAAGATTATCTTGTCTGATTTTCCTGTGGTGTGATCTGTGTGTTAGGAGTGATTGAATCTGCTCGGAAGAACATCGGGGACGCACGATCTCAAATCGCAAATATCCAACATGTTGAAAATGTATGATCAGAAATCGTTTTTATTGTTATGTTTGGGGTCTCTACATTTTGAAAATCTAATACGATTTTAAATAACCAGCCTTTAATGGAGAGAGAGAGACGGCTCATTTCAACGCATTATATGCACCATTCTTATTTTCTAAGAGCGTGAATGATCAGACAGACACAGGGAGTGTGTGTGAGTAAAGGTCATGTCCTGAAACACTCCTCGGAGGTGCTTGTAGGAAGCGACAACACTCGTACAGCTGGCAAGTCCCCCAGAATTTCTCACACTGGAAATTCCAGTTTCACTGCAAAGCCTGAATCATTGCGACACTACATCAGCCCGAGTTACTACAAACATGTGCTCCAGTAAGTAAATTGCAACATGTTTTGGTAATTGTTTCAACATTACATTTAAGTTTGTGTTCAAAACATCCTTGTCAGCTTTAAAATAGCACATAAAAAATAAGCAGTCACTAATCAACATATTCATCGCTAATGCTAACATCACTTGGTTTCCATTGTTCCTTAAGACAAATTTTTTTCAACAGACAAAAGCAAGAGGAAGTATTTTAAGATGAATCGCTTTCTGGATGTCTGACAAATGATTTACAGGCCTGTTACACGAATCATTAAAAGCCTTAAAGCTTATCTTCTGTTAGAGTGTTAGAGGAATAATAAAACCTACTTTTATAATGATTCTCAACATTTATTTATTTCCTCTCTTAAAAATGAAGGCATGCAACAACTCAAGTGCTGTATATTTGAGTATTAAACGAGATTTTATTGACTCAATATCAATAAACAGTCTATGATATGAGAGCATTGGGGTCAATTACGCAATAAAGTGTATAGAAAAGGAAGAATCTTCTAAAAGGAAGGAAAGATTTATTTCAAAAGTCCGTTTCCAAGAAAAGCACTCCGTTTTAAAGTTGGTTTTGTAAAACTTTAGGGAAAGTTTAAATCCAACTACTCTTAAAACATCATGTGGTATAACAATTAAGTTAGGGGTAATAACATATTTGCACCTCGAATTAGGGCCGAGCGATTCATAGAAATGGTAATAAAATCGTGATGTGAGCGTGAGCAATTTCTAAAACGCAGCAAGCAGGATTTTTCCACCTGTTAAAAACACAAGAGGCAGCTCTAGGGATGTGTTTTTTAAAAGTTGAACTTGTATGCGCCGCGTAGAATGCAGCGTCAGAATGCATTGCGTTCACAATAGCAGCTTATGATTCGGTCTATTCTGCGTTTGGCTTGTTCCAATGGTGACAAGTCGGTCTAAAGAAGAACGATTCAGTGTAATTGCTGGTCAATGCCGCTTTATTAAGGCAGAGCGCTAACAAGTGCTGTGCGGTATACTGGTTCATACCGAAAACCGGTGTATATTTTTGGCCAAACCGCCCAGCACTAGCGCTAACCCCTATTCACGGATTTGAACGCCAGTGCAACGGCTGTTTTTTTTGTATCCTTGCGCCCCACCCTTTGAGAACCACTGGTCTAGTGCGTTTACATAGACAAACAATGCTAGCGAATGATTCAATGACTCATTCATAAATACTTCACTTGTTTGATTAATGGATGAATCTGTGTTTTTCAATGAATCAACATTTCTATTACCCTTCAAATTGCGAAATGAAAAAACACCCAATGGAAACATGTCAATTTTGCAGAAACTCCCATATATCGCAAAAAAGTTTTCCCGCTCGCATGAGGTGGTTTTTCAGGCAATTCCAATAAGGACTATTTCAGAAAACTGCAACGGAGACAGTTTTTTTTAGCATTTACAGGTCAACGGTGTACGTGAAAGTCGATCAGGATGACGTGATATGTTTGCACAGAAAACGAGACAGAGTTCTTTATTAAACTGATAAAACACAAAATGATTACACAAATACTGGATTCTAAACAAAGAAATGCCACAATTTCTCAAGATCTTGAAGCAGGAGGAGGGAGAAACACTCTGCCGCTCACAGTATAAGAGGCTTTCCTTGACATTAATGCTGTGATACACACCTACGTCTCCTTCAGTTCATAATAATGGCTAGTGCGGCGGTTGCGATACACGTAAACCTACTAACATCCGTTGCAATGATTTTTGGAATGACTGAAAAAAATGACGATTTAGTCGCATAACATCGCTTAACGGTCATTTCGCAATAGTTTTTTTGTTGACATTTAGAAAATATCGCAAAAGTTTTGCGCAAATCTGTAATAGAATGACAAATATATTTTTTAACAGTCACTTGTCGCCACCTGGTGGCGATGTAATCGATGCAATCATTATTTGAAGTGCCAAGTTTCTTTCAAAAGGCGATTTGCCCCCATTTTGATCACTTCTGTAGACTTCAGTGCTTTTTTTTTTAAATGAATATTTGAATACTTAAGCCAAAAAATTCATTGGTTATTATAAGTTGAAAAGTTTGGATACATTTATTTGAATTGGTCATTTTTTACTATTTTTAAAAACATCACATTTTTCATTGGCAATATAGTTTAAGACGTTACATCAAATGACGAGAGGGGTTATTTCAGATGCAGAGACATCATTCTGATAAAAAAATAAAAAATTTAAATAGCATGCCAGACATGCAATGATTATTTGCAACGACAAGGACAATTGTTAACAAAAAAATGGCAAAAAATTTCTTAAATATGCCTACATGACACAAATAATAATAAAAACAACACACAACCCAATTACAGCCCAGTTAGGGTGTTCCTTCCAGGTGAAGTCCAGGGCCTCTGGTTTATTAGGCATCAGAAGCGTCTCTGTGACTATGTGCTCTCCAGACACGTACCAGTATACGGCTCTCAATCGCGTAGAGAGAGCGAGTGAAATCTGGCAGCCACTGAGGAAACAATGACAATAGCTTACACAAGTCCCACAGAATAGACGCAGAGCAGCCTGGCACAGTGACAGATCACTTTCACTCGCAAGTTTCCCAAAAAGACAAAGTTACGACACTTTTGTCCCAAGTACCAGTTTGTGAAGAGATAGAGCTAGAATACCTACAATAAAGAAGTGGAAGCAAAGGACTGTTTTGTTCAGTGAACTAGCTGGCTTGGCAGGCTTTGCGTTCGAACTGTTGATTTAAAGCCAGACCGAGGCTAGTTCGAAGATTAGCGCTGCACTCACACACAAAAACACCCTGGCATTTCCATTCAACATCATGAAACGACAATGTCACCTCTGATGAAATATGCACAACAAGGGAGAAACAAAGATGACCTTTCATTCTATGAAATAATGAATTTGACCAGACAACGTCATGCTGACTGACATAACCCAAAAATACCAATTCCCCCAAAATAAAATTTCTGTCATCATTGACTCATCCTCAAGTTGTTCCAAACTTGCATGAGTTTCATTCTTCTGCTGAAGAATTTTTCTAAAGAATGTCGGTTACCAAACAGTTTCTGGTCCCCATTGACTTCCATAGTATTTTTTTTTTCATACTATGGAAGTCAATCTTTCAATTACTTTAGGAATTGATTCAATCCCTATGGAAGTTAATCTCTTTCATTACCAGCATTCTTCAAAATATCCTCTTTTGTGTTCAGCAGAAGAAAGAAACTCATACACATTTAGAAAAAATTGAGGGTGAGTAAATGATGAGAGGATTTTCATTTTTTGGTGAACTATGCCTTTAAGTTAAAACTCATCAATTTCCTCTATTCAAGGACGCCGTGGCCTAGTGGTCAAAGATCTCGGCTGCTAACTAAAAGGTTGTAAGTTTACACCACAGCAAAGGTCCATAAACTACCATCATTATGGTATTGACCCACTTACACCCAGATTACTCAAGGGCAAGTGTACAGAACATAAGCTTTTGTCAAGTACACTTTAGCATACTTCCTAGTAATTTTGAATGTAATGTTTTCAGACACCTAATTGCTATAAAAAGCTAGAAAAGCGTTATAGTTTGAATTATTAAGCGCAATTAGGCCTAGTTGAACTTTTTCTCCTATTGTTAATTTATAGTTAAAATTGAGCAGCCGAATGTACCGACAAGCATTTATAATTAACTAAAATATACTTATTTGTATACACGTATTTGAAAAATTACACATTTGTAATTAAGAATTTGTAATTTAGTACATTTAAAATACATAAACTGTACATGTAATATCGAATAACACACTACATTACTTCTTTAAAGCACAATAAAAAATTATCAAAAAATAATTATTTAAAATGTACTTTAGGGTAAAACTTTCAATTTAACACAAAGTGCACTATTTATAAATGTAGGCTAGGCTACTTAAACAGTCATGAAAGTGTACTCTCTTTAATTAGCCTTTTTTTATTTCAGTAAAATTATATAAACTGTAAAGAATAATATTTTTTATAAGTTATAAGTTTTTACATTGCGTTAACTCATCAAAATAAGTGAAGCAATCTTCACCTTTTTACGTTATACAAGATTCAATAATAAGTTTAATGTAATTTAAGTTGAAATTAATTAAACATCCAACTTGATTGAACTTATAAATTTAAGGCAGCAACAACTTATTACAGTGTAGTTTTTTCCCCCTGAAAAACACACTTTTAAGATTTGAAGTAAACTGCAAGTACACAGTCAATACAATCAAGCACACTTGTTTACACAAGGAATATCTCTACTAGGTTGATAAAGATGACTGACTTATGCATGAATGAAAGAATGCATTGAAAGCATGACTTGCAGCAATTATAGTAAGAGTTAGAACACTATCACGTAACTTAGTATGTGTATTCACTAAGCTCTAAACATGTGAATTGCCTGACACTTGAAAAGACTGAGTTTATAGAGAAATAGCATTGAAGGTCATTAGAGCAGCTGTCAGTGAAGCCTCGACAGCACACACACACACACACAACTGATGCTAGTGGGAACTTTTACTGTTGTAAAGTAGTAAAGTGCTCGTTCTCACAGCAAAATGCATGGCCGACTGCGCTGGTTTAACTTGGTTTGTTGTTTTGGGAAAACTTGAGAAGGTTTGAGTCATCATGAGATTTGCAATGCTGGTCTACTTTAACTTTAGTTTGAAACGGACGCTTGAGTTCTAAGTTAAGCTGGACAGGGCTTCTCACAGCACATCTGACACATGTTAGTGAATGTGTGTATGTTGTGTAGAGTTAAGTTGAGTTACCTTGACCGAGTCCACGGGGTACATGACTGTGTGCTCCAGCACTCCGGCCACGGCGCCCGCTGTCATGTGCGTGCCCAGCGACGCGTGAGCGGGCAAACTCTCGTAATCCGCGTCGCCCTCCGACGCCCCGCCGTCGCTGTTTACCTCCGACATCTCCACACTCGCCAGGACCGCGTCGCTGCGCAACTCCATGCGCTGGAAGCGTTAAACCCACACGTGATACGCGGAGATGTGAAGCGGCAACACGAGCGCGCACATCACTATCACCACCACTGCCGACAACGTCATCTCAGCGACGCCGTGATGTCATCGTGACGCAGCGTTTGCGCGCCAGACTGTGAGAGCGGTGACGGGAGGAGGTGGGGCTCAAAGCTCATGTTACCAATAAAAAGTACATTGATCAGGGGCCCGTTCTTCGTACGTTGCTTAAAACATCCGAGATCAAACGAGACATCCAAGATAATATCATCGTGCTCATCATGATCCGGCTAATTAGGTTCTTCGAACACTCCTGCCGGTTATGATTAGTATAGCTGGATTGAGTTATCTGAGAAAATTGCGCGTTCGTTCATGCGTTGGAGATAAAAGGGGATATGTATCGATAGTAGAAACCTTGGTCAGCAACGCTGCTATTGGCTGCTCACCGTGGCCAAAGAGCGCGCTCAGTTTTTTTCTCCACAGAAGAGCAAGAGTTATTGCTTGAAGGATATGCAGAATTTGAAAACTTAATTAAAACGCCAGGGAACACCTCAAAGTGTGCAAAAGCCAAGAGAGAGGGCTGGCAAAACGTAGCAGACAAATTAAGCTTGTAGCTAGATGTTTTATCACTTATTAAAGTATATTTTGATATTTTAATAATTTCTAAATAATTAATAACTTTGTTCATTGTAATGTCAGTCACCAACCACTACTAGAACATAGGAACAAGTAAAAGTGAAGTAGGCTACTAGAATATTCTACATAATAGTCATTTGTACTAACTAATCTATTTTAAGAAAGGCACTGTTAATAAATGTGTGCCTGTTTATAAAAGCAACCAAGAAAAAGGCTGAGGAAAAAAAGAAAAGAAAAACAAACAGGTGGTGGTCCTGCACTCCCACATTATACCCAGGCAGAAGAGCTGACCCTTGGGTTGAGTGTGAACCTTGTGGAGGGCATCCCTGGGTTCAGCTCTTCCTCAGACACACAGCCAGAGGCCAGGAGCACAACACCTTCACTGCTGGGAAATCAACTTTAAATGATCCTAGTACACTGTAAAATAATTTGTTGCTGCATTAAATTAAGTAAGCCTATAATCCAAATGGCTGTCCAGTCATATCAGCTGTTAAACCTTGAGTAGCAATGAATTGCTTTGAGTTGTGAAAGTCTACATGTGTGACTGGGAAACTACAGAGTTAATATAAAAAAAATATGTTGCCATGAGTTATTGATCACATTTCCCCCCAGTATACTTCATTGTAATGAAATTGTGTTTTCCTCTTTTGTGCAGTATTAAACAATACACCAACACTTTTATGTGTTCCCAAGCAAGTGGCTGAAGCATGTGCAGTAAGTGGACTTTTTCTAATGTTACATCAAAAGGGAAGAAAGTAGCTACAACACTTTGTAATGCCCCATTCTGTGTTGTCTTGAACACAAAAGAAGATATTTTGAAGAATGTTGGTAATCAAAGATATTCTGGTCCCTGTTGACTTCCATAGTAGGAAAAAAATACTATGGAAGTCAATGGGGACCAGAAACTGACTGACATTCTTCAAAGTATCTTCTTTTGTGTTCAGCAGAAGAGAGGAACTCATACAGGTTTGGAACAACTTGAAAGTGAGTAAATGATGACAGAATTTTCTTTTTGGGGTGAACTATCCCTTTAATTTAGCCTATTCGAATCAAGTTCTTCTTATTTAACTGATCCTTCCTCTTTTGGCAAGTCTGAATGAATTTAGAAATGCGGTTCATTTGGACGGTTTGTTTCAGTGTGTGTGTGTGTGTGTGTGTGTGTGTGTGTGTGTGTGTGTGTGTGTGTGTGTGTGTGTGTGTGTGTTTGTGTGTGATATTATATAGCCTAGCCTAAACACAAACTTTTATGTAGGCCTATCTATGCCATTAATCGATTTGACAGCACTAGTTATTTAGTTACGGTGGTGATTCCAACATACTATCCCTTCCTAATATAGTCTTGAGTTCATTATGGTTTAAAATCAATTTTAAAAAATCATCTTGAGGGAACCAATCAAAAGAAACGATTCAACAGATTGATTCGCTCAAGAGAGTCAGATCTTTTCTTTCCTAAACAAAGCTGAAATTTCTGTAATTATTTCTGTAATTATTCAGCATTTCGCTGATGTTAATTGCAGCTCTTATGATTGACATTCTGCACATGATATCTATAGATATTATTGCTCCATGTGTGAGAGTGTGATAGTTTAGGTGTGTCTTTTCTCAGAAAGGATCTGAAGACCAGCTCACCATGTTCACTTTATCTGCTCTCTTTGTGTCTATGATACAGGGAATCTGGGTTTCACCAGACGTCCTCCTATCTCTCTCTCTCACACACACACACACACACACACGCACGCACGCACACACACACACACACACGCACGCACGCACGCACGCGCACACACACACAAGAAACATTTTAATATGGCAGTCCCGTTTGTGCTCCTGTGCCTGAGTTCAGGGATGAAATAATCACAATTGTTAAAAAATACACTTCAGCATACTTTGAAAAAGAGTACTTATTACATAAATCATATAGCCTACTTTAAGAAATATACATAAGTGCAAACTAAATTAAATGTGTTTCTGACACTATACACCATGTTATTTACAATTGCATGAAAATTTATTATAGATTTAATGTAGCCTATATTAAAATCAATTAGTTGATCCAAGAGTGCTTTTTTTGACCCTCTTAAGATTTACTCATAGATATTTATATGTAATTTCATATTTCCAAATCTCACTATTAACTAAACTACGACTTTTGTCTCAATAAACTTCTTATTACTGTTTATTAATAGTTAGTAGAGTTTAGGTATTGTGTAGGATTAAGGGATGTAGAATATGATTGTGCAGAATAAGGCATTAATATGTGCTTTATAATAAACAGCCAATATCCTAGTGATATGCATGCTAATAAACAACTGTAGAATAATTGCTTATATTGTCTTTGAAATATGGTTAAAGTGCATGTACTGCCGAATGTTCTGACAAACATTCATGGCAAACTAAAATATACTTTAATTTAATTTCTATTGAAACTTGTATGTCATGTATTTAAATATATTTGTAATTTAGCACATTTAAAATACTTTAATTGCAATATCAAATAACTAATAATCAGTCAGTAAACGCAGAATAAGTGATACTTTTAAAGCAAAAGAGATTATTAAAACATGATTTAAAAGGAACTTTAAAGTAAAACCTTTAATTTTGACCTTTTATTTCATTGCAATACAGTTTTCAAAAAAAAAAAAAAGACTTTTAAGATTTGAAGTGCACATTCAACACTATTAAGCGCACTTGTTTTTCACGAGGGTGGACAGGGCATAATGCTTCACTGTCAAATTATCAACAACTTTACAACATTAGTGAAGTAAGATTGTTGTCTTTTAAGAAGTCACATTACTTCTACCATAGCAATGGTCCT
>NW_027509219.1:980000-1070000 GCF_051911475.1 Siphateles boraxobius | reverse complement strand
TAGAAAAAAAGGGTGACCAAAACTTAGTACTTCCTAAATGTGCCTGTTTTTTTTTTTTACATTCTAAAGGGATTTCAAGACGATTTAGCTTTCTATCGTGATATCAAAGCAGGCCAACTTCAGTGTCTAAAATGCGTCCTTTAAAATGAACCTCGATCCGTTTCTCTTTGGCACAACCAAATCATTTAATAAATGTTGAATTACGCGTACAGTCTTGAGTTGAGGCAGCAGCCGGCAGATTCTTGTCTAAACGGTGATGAATATAAAACCAAACTGGGGACACGTTCAGTATATACGCCACATACTCGATGCCCCTGACCTCTTTCACATTGATAGTGACATTGAAAATCCAAAAAGGCAGCCTCCGCGTTCCCAGACAATAAATAAACAACTAAACATGACTGCTGATCAGATTCAGTCCTGGAGCTGCAGTCTTCACATTACAGTAAACCTTCACTGGACGTGGCTGAAAGTGACATCATTTTGGGAAAATGCAAAACTGGCCAATGGGAGGGCAACATGATGATTGTAGGAGAGGTGCGTCTCCTCCTCCAGTGATTGGCCAGTGGTTTGACGGACCGGTTCCAGGCCCTATAGGGGCACAGAGAGGTCAGGTGACCCCAGGCCCTCTTCCAGCCACTGGACGTGGAGTGTGGAGCGGCTGTGTATGCGTCTCAGACGGAGCAGGTAAAGGAGGATGGACAAAACCACCACGAGAAAACAGGCCAGGAACAGATAGTGGTTATTCATGAAGGAGAAGCTGTGATGCCAGCGAGAGTGAGTGCCCTTCAGACTCTCCTGCTGGATGTCCCTGAACAAACCAGACAAGAAAACGTGTCACGACATTAGCAAAACTAAATCTATGCGTCATTTAATCAGATCTACACAAAATTTTAATGTTTCTCCTTTTTTGTGTGTGTGTGTAAATATGGTCAGTAGTAATACAAAAGGTTAACTTTTAATTGTTGAATTTTGTTGAAAAGGTTACCTCTTTATGGCTCTATAAAATGTGCAATAAAATCATGAAGAAAAAAGATTTTAAAACAACTGCATGCAATATTATTTAAGTGGCTAAAAGCTAACATTACATTTCTGTCTCCGAGACGCTCATATTAGCAAAACGCCACTTCAGGAAAAAAGACAGTTGGAAGATGCTCATTTACAGGGCAAGGGGGTTATAAACCCATACACATTTTATGTTTACGAATTCTGTTAGCTATTATTTTAATATATATACTATAATTTTAATAGCTGATGTTGCAGAAAATACTGAAAAGTAAAAAAAAAATATATATTAATTTTTTTTGGACTTTGGATATAATTTAAAAGAACTGTTTTCTATGTGAATATATTTTCATCAGCATTACTCCAGTCTTGTCACATGATCCTTCAGAAATCATTCTAACATGCTGACTTGCTGCTCAAGACACATTTCTGATTATTATCAGTGTTGAAAACAGTTGTCCTGCTTAATATTTTTGTGGAAACTGTGATAGATTTTTTTTTTAGGATTCAAAAAGTCAACATTTATTTGAAATATTATATAAATATTCTTTACTGTTACATTTAATGCATGCTTGCTGAATAAAAGAAAAAAAAACATTGCAGTTTTGAACAGTTATTCTGTATACAAAATTACAATTCTTTTGGTTTCAAAAAGAAAAGACGACTCAAAACAAGTCGAGTCGAAGCCAAAAGTGATGTCCGGCCTAGGGTCCTGTTTTTCTATGCATTTTTTGCACACAAAAAAAAAAAAAAACATGTAGCTGTAGTTGGATTTTTTACCAAATATTTTTGTTCTTACCTCATATCTATAATGTTTCCCTCATATTAATATATATAAAAGGTAAATCTAAAGTCATCTAGGGGAAAATATTGTACCTTAGAGGTAGAAAACGTGTGCGGTACAAAATGGCTCCTAGTGTCCACTGCACTTCTTTGTCATACACCAGCAGAGCCGTCCTGAGGTTCTCGTACGCCGCTGGAAACGCGAAACCTGAGTGGAGCACCTCGTACATCCACGCAGACTTGAAGCACTGATACCTGCAGGAAGACAGGAGCGACACATTTATACCTTTTTCCAAACTGATCACTGAAATGATGTACATATTACCGATGTTTTCTCAGCAGAATAAAGGTGAATGTGTAAGTACCGTCTGGATAAAGGTTTTGTATTTTAAACTTACTTCAGTCTATGCTGGTCAGCATGTGAGGCGTAAAGACCTCGATCAAACCGCTCTTTCAAAGTTTTCCACTGGGTGGCACAGTAACTCTGAAATTAAATGGATCAGGTCAATAACTTTAAAAACAAACAGCATGGGCAACTCATTTTACTCCCCGAGTTTAAAGTCCCTGATGGACAAAATCATGTTTTCTTGCTCGAGAAGCTGTTTCAACTTGGATATACATTACAATAGGGAAGAAAAGACTTTTGCAACTTCTGTTTCATGCAGACTTAAAAAAAAAATAGCAAGAGTATAATCTTGAAACTTAATTTTACCCACTGGGATCGTGGAAACGCTTGCTGTGACAAAAATGTCTTTCTTCTAAGGGAGGTGTGATATTATCGTCTACAATAATTGTTGTTTTAGAGATGTGAAATCTGACATTATCGAGAATCTCTCTCGCTTTGCAAACACCAAACAAAAACCGGCCTAGAGAGTGCAAACACTGCGTGATGTAGCCTTTTCAGATTAGCTCTCACTGCGTGATTTACTCTATTAAAATCGAGTACAAAATGCCCCCGTGTTGAGTATTGCCTTTCAGGCTATATTTATATCATATAATATAGTTGAGCAATCACACAAAGAGTGCCCTTTTCACCCAAATATCAGCACGATTGCAAATGCGATATAGATTTTATACAACAGTTTAATAAACAAGAAGTCAACATTAATAGACTTTTAGACACAATATTGCTCTATTTCACCGACAAAAATAGTTTGTCTCTGACGAACACACAGCGGTGTTCCATTACTGAATGAATCAGTCCATTTAAACGAAACGGTTGAAGTAATGATTCAATGACTCGTGAAATTATCAGCCGTTTGAACGTATCAGTTAAATGAATGACTCAATGATTCGCTCATTAACAGTGACTTGCCGCCACCTACTGGTTTTAGTTTCACATTGTCATTTACAAGCTTATTAATGTAAAAATGATAAAACTTTTTTAATTTTTTTAAAAAGAGAATTTTTAAAGCATGTTCACACTTTCATTCAACAGAAGCAGACTGCCCTTTTTGGAGCTTGACAGTCACATTGTGCTTTAAAGGTTTGGTTTATAGTAAAGGGATGTTGAACAGAAAAGGAGATATTTTGAAGAATGTGGTAACCAAACATTTGATGACTTCCATTGTATGAAAGTCAATGGGGACCAGAAACTGAAACTTCCTTTGTGTTCAACAGAACAAAGAAACTCATACGCTCAAGTTGTTCTAAACCTGTGAGTAAATGATGACAGAATAGGTGGGTGACAGAAAGGTCAAAAACTATCCCTTTAATTCTATGGAAAAAGAACCTGGTGAACATTCTGTAAAATTCCTCATTTAGCCTAGCGTTCCAGGGCGTCAGTGTACCTTAGCAGCATTGGAGTATTTGGTGGAGTTGTAGACACCTCCCATGCGCAGCACATCTTCAGTACAGTAGTAAAACTCAGAGAAGCCGTAGAACTGGCTGTTGGGGAAGTCGATGGGCGGCTGGTAGACTCCGTTAAGCGATGTGTTGGTGTCATTGGTGCGGTTGAGGAACGGCTGGAGCAGCAGACGGCAGCGCTCGAAGTCTCCTGTGCCACGCACGTGCACCCTCTGGTCCTGAGGACCCAGCTCATCCTGCAGGTCAGCTGGCAGGCAGGGGTCGAGGATGGGCGAGTCTGAACCCTCTCCCTGATGCTGACCCAGGAGCCTGGAGACGGTGGAGAGCAATGGGACAATTCGAAAGAAATGTTGGGTGACAGATCAAATGCTCACAATGTATATGCACACAATTATCCATCATCATGAATACGGTTGAGATTCCTATGACTAGTTAGACTTAATGAAAGATGTTTTAACCTGTTATGTTAATGGTTCCAAACTGATAATTGTTTTTGTTTTAACTTAATATTTACAGATACTGTAATATAGATTAAGAAAAAAAGTAGATAATATTTCAGTTTACTGATATATATCATTTAGTACATTTAAAAATATGAAATGATGTTCCTTGTGATCATTTGTTGGATGAGTGTGAAAAATAACATGCCCAGCAAGCTATATAACTAGATAGGATATTGAATAGCATCAATAGTCTAAAAAAAAGTTATAATTTTAACTACACTTCCATTCAAAAGTTTGAGGCTGGTAAGATTGTTTTAATGTTTTTAAAAGAAGTGTCTTTCTGCTCACCAAGGATGGATTTATTTGATCCAAAAATAGTAATATTGTGAAATATTATTACAATAATAAAAAAAAATGTCTATGTGAATAAATTGTAAAATATAATTTATTCCTGTGATCAAAGCTGAATTTTCAGCATCATTACCCCAGTCTTCAGAGTCACATGATCATTTTAATATGAGGATTTGATGCTCAATAAACATTTCTGATTATTATCAATGATTAAACTTTTTTTGTGGAAATGGTGACTTCTTTGATGAATAGAAAGTTCAAAAGAACAGCATTTATTTGAAATTTAAATCTTTTGTAACATCTATTCTAAACTTCTTTAATGCCACTTTTGCATCATTGGTGAATATTAATTTATTTTCTTTTTTTAAATAATACATAAAAAAATTGTACCGACCTCCAAACTTTTGAACAGTAGTGATATCATCTAGCTTGAATAATAATTTAAAAAATGATCATACTTGTTTTGGATTTGTGTGTTGCTGATGAGGTTTTCCTCATATTTCTGGCGGGCCGCGTTTCCTCCGAAACCCAAAAAAGTTGAGACGTAAACACGGTACACGTGTTCCGTTCTGTGAGCGTCGCAGCCCAGGTTAAACTCCGCCAGCAAATTCTTGGCTATCTCTTCCTGGTAGCACAGAGAGAAATATAAGACAGCTGTGGAAAACAGATGTTAACAGAGGTTGCTTCTTCTACAAATACAGATCTGCTCTGAATAGTGGCTGAATTGCACATTTCTTTAAACGCAAAGGCAGCAAAGCAAGTGAAGTGAAAAGCAGCATCATATTTGCATGAAGACATTTAAAAGAATGTTCGGGGTTCAGAACAAGTGGAGCTCTATCAAAAGCATCTGTGGCATGTGAATTACCACAGAAAATAATGAACTCATCCTTGTAAAACAGAAAATGTACATGAATGCACTTACAATGGTAGTCTATGGGGCTCCAGTGGAGGGATTTGCATGGAAGTTACTATATAATCTTATAAAACTAGTGTCATGTTTCAGTCCGAAAGAGGTTCAGTGCAGTGTCTTTGATTCAAAAGTTTGGGGTCAGTAATTTGTTCGTTGCAGGATAATCAATACTCTGTCCTTATGCAGCAAGGACGTTAAATTGATCTAAAGTGACAATTTTTTATAGAGTTACAAACAAATTATAATTTTATTTTTACTTTTTATTAAAAGAACACTGAAAATAAAATGTATTACAGTTTCCAAAAAATAAGCATCACAACAGTTTTCAACATTGATAATAATCATAAATGTTTTTTTTCATCATATTATAATGATTTCTGAAGGATCATGTGACGCTGAAGACTGGAATAATAATGATGCTAAAAATTCAGCTTTGATCACAGGAATAAATTACATATTTTAAATACTGTATATTCAAATGGAAAGTTAAAATAAAGTTATTTTAAATTGTAATAATATTTCACAATATTACTGTTTTTATTGTGTTTTTGATCAAACAAATGTAGTCTTGGTGAACATGCGACTTCTTTAAAAAACATTCTTAAAAAATCTTACAGACCGCAAACTTTAAACAGTAGTGTCTTGACCCATAGACTTTCATTGTAAGTGCATTACTGTAAAAAATGTTGTTGTTGTATGTACAAAGATTATGATCATATTGAGTGGTAATCGACAGCACAGGTGACGTCCATGGAGCTTCAAACGTGCTGATCTGAGAACATTGCTTTAATAGCTCATAAGCTCTAATTCAGCTGCAGAAAAATACTGCAGGACACAAGGAAAACATTTGAACACTTCATTCTGATTGCATTTGATTCCAGCAGCAGGCATCCTGTTAGATCACATTACAGACCATTGGGATTTGTGCTGAGAATGGGTCAAATATAGGTCAAAAACACCCTAATGGCATGCGCACACACACAATTGAAGTCTAATATTAAACTATGAAACTCATAGTGTCTAAAAAAGGTGTCATATACATAGTGTCTAAAAAAGGTACAATAGGAAAAACAGCCAGATTAATTATGAGAGGCATAGAGAGGTAAGAAATGGCCATTTGAAATAAAATAATCCGATGAAGAGAAAATGTAAATATTTGAAAAAAAAATTGATTTGTTTTGCACAAACCTAACCTCATTGAGCCACAAGCAGCAGATTGTACGAATTACTCCTAATGGGATCCAACGAATTCATATGAATTAGCATACATTCACAATTTTTAGAAAAAAGGAAGAAAAAAAAAAAGCACGTAAGTCCTTCCCTTAACCTAATCCTCGGTATGACGTAAGCAGATCAAACTCCAAATGCTATTGTGCAAAATACACAATTTTACACAAAATACACAAAAACTGCGAGTGACTCCGAGCGCGGTCCCGCGAGTGACTCCGAGCGCGGTCCCGCGAGTGACTCCGAGCGCGGTCCCGCGAGTGACTCCGAGCGCGGTCCCGCGAGTGACTCCGAGCGCGGTCCCGAGAGTGAGTCCGAACGCGCGATCCTGCGAGTGAGTCCGAATGACTCCGAACACGATCCTACGAATTCATATGAATTAGCCATAAACTCACAATTAAAAAAACTAAACAAAAAAAAAACTAAACAGTAAGGTCCATCCCTAAATCCAAATGCGATTAAAACAAATGACTCGGAATGAGATTCTACGAATTAGCAACCTTGTATAAGTTTCTATGAGAGTGTTATGAACAAAAAAAAATTTTTTTTTATTAATTATTACATTTTTGCCATGAGAAACCTTGACTAATATTACAGGTGGGCTTAGTGAAGGGGAAAAAAATCTAATATATTACAAAAGTGCTGAATATGGTCTCTTTAAGAAATGACTGCTGAGGAGCGGTTAGTATCGGTCTCAGAGCGTTAGCACCATGCTGCTATATTGCATGCTGCAAGCTTATCTCAGTCCAAGGCATCAGTTCAGCAAATTCACCATGGCCTTGTACTGCACTGGGCCAAGGACCACAGAGTACCAGGAGAACAAGAATGAGAGAATGAGAATGACAAAGCCAAACTTTAAGCTTTCAAATATACGGGAAATTGTATAATAACCTGTTGTGGAGAAGCAAAGCTTACAGTTTTGGGCACTTCGTATGCGATTTGAGTGGAGACGCCGCCCATGTCCAACACGCCAGCGGTACGCTTGCGCACCAGCGTCTCCTGCTGGTCACTGCCGGGAACCTGCACCTCCACCACTGCCTCATGTTCTGAGACACAAGTCAAGAAAATAGAAAAAAGAGAAGTGTAGCTGAAAAAATAATTCTTCTGTAGGGCGTTTAAAATTACAGAAGAAAATTACACAATATCTCTTACCATCCTCAACATGATTGAATCGTCCCAGAACAAAGTTGATACCTATCCATGCATATACTCCTGCAAAAATAGAAAATAAATGAATACAATTCCACAGAATTCAGATTTTCACACAGCACAAAAAATGCGGTCAGCACGATTTTCCCCCCCCAAAGAAATACATTTATTCAGCAAGGATGTAAGACATTTATAAAATAATTGTATTTATGAAAGCCCTTCTAGGGACAAGTGTTGCAAATTAGCTTTAGCTACGAGCACTGTAATACATTTACATTTATTCATTTAGCTGACGCTTTTATCCAAAGCGACTTACAAATGCTATATATGTCAGAGGTCGCACGCCTCTGGAGCAACTAGGGGTTGAGTGTCTTGCTCAGGGACACATTGGTGTCTCACAGTGGATTCGAACCCGGGTCTCTCACACCAAAGGCATGTGTCTTATCCACTGCGCCATCACCACCGCCATTGATGTATTGATTTATTATATAAAGCATTAAATTAAATTAAAGTATCAAAAAATCCATGAAAATCTGAAGCAGCACAACTGTTTTCAACACTGATAATAATCAGAAATGTTTCTTGAGCAGCAAATCATCATATCAGAATGATTTCTGAAGGATCATGTGACACTGAAGACTGGAGTAATGATGCTGAAAATTCAGCTTTGAACACAGGAATAAATTACAAATTAAAATATAAAGCATTTATTTTACATTGTAATAATAATATTTCACAATATTACTATTTTTACTGTATTTTTGATCAAATAAACACAGCCTTAGTGAGCACAAGATAAAAAAAAATTTAAAACGTTCCTGACTCACTCAAACTGTTAAACAGTAGTGTAGATTTGTTCAACATTTGAATTAACCCTTGCATTGACGAACTGATGACCTGATGACTCCAGTGATGGTCTAGAAAGGTTCAGAATTTGTTCTTACCTTCCTGTTTGCCTGAGATAACTTCCACATGCGAGTCGGAGAACAAGAAGTTGAAATTCACAGGGATGTCAGTCCGCAAATCCTCCAGCAGGGCCTCCTGTTGACTGCAAACAAACACAATCTCTTAGCACATATGGTGGCTTTCCCACAGCATGCATCTAATGTGCGTGTGTGACTGGTCACCTTTCAGGCAGGACTCTCATTCCCGCAGTGCACAGGATGTAGAGAGGCGTTTCCTGGTGCTTGTTTTTAGGGATGTGCTGAGCAGCAAAGCTCAACAGAGGGCTGATGTAGTCGCTGGCCTTGTCTGGTGTGGATGCATACTCAGAGATACCTGAACAGATCATTTGATCATTTATTAATTTGGCTATAAATCAGGCATTTTATTTTTTTCTCAAAGATAAAAATAAAGCTGTAAACCATACAGGGAACCACGTCAGTCGGTTCAATACTATAATATTAAAAGTTAAAATTAATCCTCAAATAAAACTGATTTGTTTAAAAACATTTAATTGCACATAAGGCAGTTTTATAATAATACTTTTATGATGTAATTATGTTTCTACTTCAATTCATTTCTGGAATATAAACATTTAAATAGTGACGGATTAATTCAAACATACATTAAAAAAGACACAACTTAAAGTCCACCCTGAGGTGAAAATCCAGCTTTTAATGTTGTTTTTATGTCTATGTGGTGTTTTTAATATGCTTTAAGACAAATCATGTGTAAATTCATAAGTCGACAGCATTGCTGTGTATTTTCTCCTTAAAACTGCAGTGAACCAAAGACAGTCTCAAAAACACGGTTTGAAATCGCTGGTGTTTCTGACGTCACAAACTACCTTGTAACCAATCAGATCAACGTTACAACGTGTGATCGTCAACGAGTGGATCTCTGAGCTGAGTGAGTGAGTGAGTGAGTGAGTGGAGGCGGGGCTCATTTAATTGCTATGGTTGCCGTCCACCCGAGTTGACGTCATTTGCTGCCGTTGCTTTTTCAATGACCTACGACTCGCAATGAAGGGAATATATGATCTGTCTGCTTACAATGCAGACTCAAATGCACGTGTCCGATTCATATCAGATTTATTTCCACATATGAATGAGGCCTAAAACCGATCTGAGAATATCGGAATCCATGTGCTTTTTTCCTGCTAGCATGTTCGTGGGTCACATCTGATCTGTGCCACATCACATGGAGAATTGGGTCACTTGAAGCATGTAATGTAAATGCGGCCTAAGATATCAGCACAGGCCATCAATCAATATCGACCATTCCAGGCCATGATTCTGCTTCATTCATTCATTCCCACACTGACCTGGCTTGATCTTCATCACTACAGGCTTCCTGTGCTTGTCTCGCATCTGCTTGATGTCGAGGAGTTCGTGCAGGTTGCCGTTGTGCCGGGGCCATGTGTATACGAACACGCGGGAGCCACTACTTCCACAGTCCACCACCAGCCCGTAGTTCAGATTGGGGTTATTGGTGTCCGTGGCCTCCATGTCTGGCACCCGACCCAAACGTCTAAATGAGACACATTGATCACGATGATTAGATAGGCAGAGATGCGTTACAGAAGTAAGAGAAGTGATCAGAAGTGATGGGTGTTTTACGTGTGGAGGTGCCGGTCCTCTCTTAACCAGCTGTACTGGCCCTTCTCCGTGACCAGCAGCAGGTACAGCACCCCCGTCACACCGGCCAGCAGACCCAGCAGCAGAAACTGCCTGAAGGACGGCAGCAGGAACCGGGGCAGCACCACCGGAGACAGGCTGAAGTGCCAGGATGCTGGAAACAGGCAGGAAATGCTAATCCTGCAGGGGAAAGAATAATGATGAGCAATGCATCAGTATGGATACTGGATCCTTTTAGCTCGGTTAAAATTGGGAAAGACGAGCAGCGGAAAAAAAAGATTTGTGTTGCTTGTTCTATTCACTTAAAGGGTTAGTCGACACAAACATGAAAATTCTGTTGTCAATTACTCACTCTCGTGTCGCTCCAAACCCACAAGACTTTCATTCCTCTTCGAAAAACACAAATGAAGATTTTTAATGAAATGTCCATTAATGCAAAACTCTAACGCTTCAAAACATTCATAAAGAGATCGTAAAAAAGAAATCCATTTGAATAAAGCAGTTTAATCCAAGTCTCCTTTAAAGACACTTTCGCTTAATATGATGAACAGATTTAATTTAGAAGACTCGGATTAAACCGCTCATTTCTTTTATGACCTTTTTATGAACATTTTGAACCGTCAAGAGTTTTGGGTGAATGGAAAAGGAAAGACCGAAATATCTCAGATTTCATTAAAAATATTTTCATTTGTGTTCCAAAGATGAATGAAAGTCATGATGTAAATGATGACAGAATTTGTCTTTTTTTAGCTAAACTTTTAATTTAAATGAGCTTAAACAATTGCTGAACACTTTATTACATCTTAATTTCATGTGTTCAGTCCAGTTTAAATTGTAAAATTACAGTTGACTTAATCCATTTGTGCTTGGATGACATGAATCAGTTTTGTTGCATTAACTAAAACTAAAACGGTGTATTTTTAGTTTTCAGCATGCTTTGCCTAGGACTGAATTGGTAGAGTAAATTTTTAAATTGAGTGCTTTTTCTCAAAATGCATAAAATAACAAAGATGTATTAAAGCCCCCATGAAATCAAAACGATCAATTCTTGTTTTTTATTGACTATTGCAGTATTTATTATAAATTTTTATCCGTGAACAGCACACACATCATTATTTTTTAAATTCATGTGCCCTCATTATCTTTAAACAAAATAACCTCTCCCTCTTTAAGACATCTCTTCTCTAATGATGTGTTTACTGGCGTGAGGGCGGGGCAACCTGTCACTCACATGAGATCCACCAATAGCAAACCACAACCATCCAATCAATTCCTGATGGATAAAATCAACTCATTCCCTACATTTGTTCTTGCTCGAGAAGCCGTTTCACTCAAATATATACGCCACGATAGGGAAGAATCATGCCGACTTTAAGGAGCAAAGTTGCAAGGTCACAATTTCACAGGCAAGAAAGGTCTATTGTCAATAGCGTAGCAATGCATGAAGCTCAGCTCACACAAAAGTAGCTTTCAAACCAAGCAAATTTTGTGAGCTTAGCTTCATGCATTGCTACACTATTGACAATGGTTTCTGTTGGTCAACAGTGAATTCGATTGACAAACTTGAACTTGCGAAATATTTCATCCCTCATATATTATACGAAGACTTTTTTTTGTTTGTTTAATTCAATGTACATAGTTCTAATGTCAGTGCAGTGACAAACTAAAAACGTTTGTTAGAAATTAAGATTTTTTTATTTTGACACTGATGAATCATTCACAATAACACCAGGATTGTGCATTTACAGAGTAAAAAGCAACTATTTTTCTTATTTCATCTCGACTTTGAGGGTTTGTCAAGCAGAAGAAACTTCATTGATAACAATAAGGTTATGATTTATTTGCCATTACATACATAAGATTTCACAAATCAACTTTTTCCCATATGAGAAAACAAACCCCTTCCCTCAAATGACTTCATATTTGTACTTGCCTTCCCATCGCTGGAGTGATGAACAGGTGAGGTGGACGAATCAAACCTTTACCGGCAACCTCTTCTCTATACAGGTGTATTCCTCCATGACGTCATATTTTAAGTCATCATCATCATCATCATCATGATCAGGGTCTTTCACGCGTGTGCAGGTGTGCTGAGGAGACGTGGCACGTCCTGACACACACACATCAGGAAGTGAAATAACACCAACAGCACAGCCAGGAGTGTGACGTTCACTAGTTCACTTGTAGACAGACTGAAGTGCAGATGTCTAGCTCGAGATCTAGATAACAATTAGGCCTAATGTCTTAACTTACAAGCTACTTAGTTGCCTACGTAGACAGTATTCAGTAGAACGCGCCCGTGAACCCCCATATTCGAACACAACCTTAATGCTGTCTAGGTAGGGAGCTCACTAGATTTTGAAACACAACCCCAGATAACGTCTAATCACAAGCTGTGCGTTTCCCAGGCCGAGAACAGTTCCATGATAAAAGGATGTTTATTTGATACTTAAAAGTAGGTCAGTTTGTGGAGAGACAGACTGGAGTGATTGAAAGCTGGCAGGTGTGTTTATCCTCTGATTAACAGTTAGATAAATATCTGTATGAACGGAAAAAATTTCTCACCGTTCGGCTACATCTGGGACGGATGCGTCAATAATACAGCCATCCTCTGAGATTTACGTTACAAATTCATGAGTCCAAGGATTGAAATCCACTCGGTGAACACAAAAATATGGCAGTTTAATTCCTGTGGTATTGATGATAGTTCAAATTCGTCCGAGAAAAGGCTCCAATTCCCGTAGTTACCGAGCAACAGTTCAGTACTATCAGTAGTAAAGACGGTTAGTGCGCATGCGCGTCGTTGCCGGAAACTTGCGCCTGCGTGTACACTGCTGCCATGACGTCATTTGCGTTTCCAATTCGTCATTCAAATCATATTCTTTTAGACAGAATCATACAACTATATTGTTGGAAAGGACTAATGTACACTACCGTTCAAAAGTGTAGGATTGGTAACATTAAACAAAAGAATACTTTTATTTAGCAAGCATGATGCTACAAAAGATTCCTATTACAAATAAATGCTTCTTTTTAAACGTTCTATTCAAAAAACAAATCTGAAAAAGTGTATCATGGTTTCCATAAAAAAATCAAGCATAATTTTGTCAACATAATACATATATCTTGAGCACCAAATCAACATATTACAATAATTTCTGAAGGATCAGATTCACATTCGCCATCAAAAAAAGACTTTATTATCTTAAATAGTAATATTCACAATATTACCCTTTGCTGTATTTTTGATAAAAAATATAGTAAATATTAACAGCCCCAAACTTTTGAACAGTGGTGTAAATTATTGTCTTTAGTTTCTATAATTGTTCATAACTTTTTAATGAGGCTATGTACTTACAAAAACAACAGATATATACTATATTCTTTACAAAATATTCATAATAATGTAGACGCATCTAAGTGAGCATCTCGCTTCTCAAAAAAAAATGCACAGAGAATATTGTTTATTTGGCATCATAATTTGTAGTTTTATTAGAATAATACATTGTACAGACTTTACAAACTCAAGAAGGCCACTCTTAAAACGGTCTTTAAAAAGCAAAAATAAACATGCTATTACAAACATGAATAAGGGCTCTTCATAAAGACGTATTACAATGTAAGGACACACATGTTCTGTACTGTCTCTGATGGCTTTCTTTATGGGACAGTGTTGAACCCGCTGTAGCTTGTGCTTGTGCTGAAACACTCACTGTGCCGACTCCATCCTCCTCTGAGCTGCGGAGAGGAGAAATTCACCTCAAAGTTACAATCACAGACTATTGTGAGGAAAAGAGCAGTGATTGATCACTGGGTTGAATTTTTAGGTAATAACAAAACCAAAAAAAAAACTGAAACTAGAAATATGCACTTCAATGAAAAATGAAAATCAAAACCGAGTTACTAAATCAATGGATGGAATCAATGGTAAAGAGATTATTCAATAATGGATGGTTTGATTGATAATCTCGCAAGCTTGACCTGGAAGATGTCAATACAAACTGCAAGATTAGACAGGAAGGGGGCGTTTGATTGACATGTAAAACAACCAACCAGTTTCTACACTTTACACACAAATCTGGTACATCAACATCACCATCATAATAAACCACATGTAGAAAGGTGGTGCTTCTGTGTCTGTGAAACATTTGAATGTTTATTAACATTTGAACATGTTAAGGTTTGTTCAAATCCCTAACGCCAATATAATGTTGTCACGAAAAGGGAATTTCTAAATTCACCTTGAAAAATAACAATATTAAGTCACATTTTTAATTCAATTGGGGAAAATTGCCACAACATTAAAAGCACAACATTTGAACAGTCTCTAAGTTAATGTACTTTTGTCCATAATCAAAGCATTTTCTTATCAACTGACATTTTATGGTCTAAGATTCCTCAGACCTCAGATTTTTAATCTCTATTTTACTTATTATTAACATTTATTTTTTACAGTGCAGCTGTGTATGTGTATATATGTGTGTGTGTGTATATATAATGTATAGTACCGGTCACAAGTTTGGAAGCATTACTATTGTTTAAGTTTTTTGAAAGAAGTCTCTTCTGCTCATTAAGCCTTCATTTCTTTGATCAAAAATACAGACAAAACAGTAAATTATGAAATATTATTACAATTTTAAATAATGGTTTTATTTTTTAATATACTATATATATATATATATAGAGAGAGAGAGAGAGAGCTGTGTGTGTGTATTATGTAAATGTGTGTGTGTGTGTGTGTGTGTAAATATGTTATTTCTAAGAGACAAATGTATTAATATTGTAGTACAACTGCAAAATAAAAAGTGAATATTTCATAATAAGTATATTCATTATTTTACTCTACACAGCCTTAGCGAAATTACAATAATTATGTGTAAACATATTCACTTGCGGGAGTTAAAACCTTAAGCTTTTATTTTGGCAGAAAACTGCAGGGAAACCATTTAAGTTTCTGTCAAAACAGATGTACAAACGTTTCTCATAACAAATCTAGTGAAAAGCAGTAATCATCTAAAACAATTGTATATTTTTGACAACAATACTCCAAGTATGAGCAATAGTGATGCTTGCCTTAAGCCGGTTACACACTTAACGACTGTAAGGCCGATTATGAATGTAATTTGATACTTACGACTGATCATGCCCAAACACTGCGAGTCGTGTTCAGTCGGTGTTTGGAATCTGCTGCAGTCGTTGGAAACGGTCTGAAAGTGTGTTTAATGTTTCAGCTAGTCGTTAAGTGTGTCCCCGGCATACAACAGCGCTAAAAGAAGAGCGTAAAGGTACAGTACCGGCGTCAGAGACTGTGAGTCGACTCAGTTCTCTGTCCAGCTCCTCATCTGTGATGCCCAGGCTGGAATCAGGCACGCAGGGCAGAGACCGGATAAAATCCGCATCTGGGATACCCGTTTTCCTGGGAGGAGAGAGAGGGTGCGTGGGCACCACTGGGAGCACGTCCTTATCTAGGATAGTGTTCTCCAGTAATGACTTCAGCTCCTCCTCCAACTCCTCTGAATCCTCACCTGTGAGAACATGAGGAATTATTTACTCTTTTAGCCAACTTTATGGTACGGACACTAGTCCAGTCGGTATTGTCATTGATGAATGAATAGTGGAAGCCTGTATGGGACAAATGCCAATCATAGCAAAACCCATACTAAAACACTAGGGTATCAATTGAATTTTAACGATTACGATTCTGCTTATTGATTCCTAATTTCGATTCCTTAAAGGTAAAAAAAAAATCCTTAGATATTATTCACATTTAGTCTTATTGCAAAACATTTAATTGTAGCTAAAAATCATGAACAAAAAACAACAGGCTAAAGAACACTTACGCAAGGAACTAGCCTAACTAATATAAAATTAGCCTAACTAATATAACATTACAAACATAGTTAAAGTAATTCAGTCAAGAAGGAGTGAATTTTCTTTGTGTCGTTTGTTGTTTGATTAGTGTTATTATAGAGACGGCAGCAGGAATGTTAGGCTGCTGTCACTTTAAGAGTTGCACACACAGATCCAATAAGCGCAGAAAACAGCGTTAAACTTAAATGGTTTAAAATCACATTTTCTGTACGCACGTTTTGGATGTGTGTGCAGCACATAAAACAGCACGCGAGTCGTCTCGCGCTTGAATTTTTTTATATTGAAATGCACACAAAGGAATTGATAAGGGGAATCAAAATTTTTATTTTATAACGAGTATCCGATTCCTGACCTCAATTATTTGATTCCAGAATTGGAATCGATTTTCGATTCCCAACCCAACTCCGCACGCATGAAACGCTCTCATTGTCTGCAGAAATGGCTGATATTCAGAATACATCTGGCCCTTTTTTAGCTTTAAATGTACGCATTAGCAAAGTGAAATACATAAAGTGAAACTTGAATACCAGAATCCAGCACTCCACCGGCAAGAGTCTGGTTGACTTCATCCTGAGTGTCGCATAACTGTGCAAAAAGCATAAATGCAAAATAAAGACCTTCATTCAAAATATGTATAACTATATTCAATCTACCATAGCATAAACCATGCATAGCTACAATGCAGATTTGTCATACATCACCTCTTGTATCTGATCCACCAGGTTCTCTGCTCGCTCCACAGTCACACCCTTCAGAGAGATTCTCAGAGCCGCCACTCCTGCCTGGTACGCCTGCATCACCTGCGCACACACACACACACACACACACACGCCAGAGCACTTCGTCAACACAAGCATCATGAACATGCTTGTGACGTTTGTGGTGTGCACCAACAACAAAACTATTTTGTTATTGCTAGGTTGTTGTGAACAACTTGAATTTATCCACAAATGTATATACAAAAAGTGTGAATGGAGTCTCTAACCAATAAGCTGTTATTTTTTTTCTGTGGAGCAAAAGCAAAAGTAGATATTTTGAAGAAAGTACACGCAGCTCTTTTCCATACAATGATGGTTCATAGTGATCGTGACGCCTGTCTTGCCCCAAAAAGGACATAAAAACATCAAAAGTCCATACGACATGTGAGTTTTATATAAAGGGGAAGATTTAGAAAAAATAACTAAAATTTGAATTAGTTTCTAATACAAAGATTAGAATAGAGTCCGCTCGACTACTTTTATGGGGTTTTTGTTGTCGATGCTCTAACTGTTGCTCTGGTCTTCGTCAACCACACACGCTTGCACCCCCTGCTGGTGAGGATGACTAACAGCAGATGAAGATTATGCTCGGTAATCTACTGCTTTTCCTGCAGTTCCTGGACGTCGATGTTGAATTTACTGTCGAATTTGAACCACTGAATTTGCAAAGCGAAATAAAATGGAACGAAAACCGCCTGTTGAATATTATAGGTTGTATTTTTAAACAGTTAGAATATTTTGGAAGTGAAATATGAAAGGTGAATATGGATTATTGAATTTTTTATTAATGAAAATGTGTATGAAATGTTTGAATTGAAATATTCACAGCTTAAATATTCAACCATGCTGAATTTCAGCCCATAAAAATGCAAGCCCTAAAAATACAATGCATTAAAATGCAAGCATGGTTAATGCAATGCCTATTTTTTTCCAAGTTGTGCAATTCAACATGCTATTTTGTTTCAAAAACATTTGGCATTATTTTACTTCCATATGAGTTCCCCTCACTCCACAACAAATCCTTTAAATTCAACAGTATTCAGAACAGAACATTTATTATAAACACCAGGCCTTAACTAATTTATTTAAAGCGAAACTTAAATCACCAGTGTGTGAGAAATGCACAATACAACGTAACTTGAACTCATGTAACTCTCATTCTTTACAAATTGAAATGTGTGTGTGTGCTTTGTGCATGTTTTGCGCTTTGGAATATAAGTAGCAGGACGTTTCAGAAGATTAAAAAACACAACGCAACTAGAAAAATATGGCATTCGCAAAAAAAAAAAGTACAATACAGAGCTGGCTGGCAGGAGTGTGTGTGACGTTCCCTGGTGTTGGCCAACAGCATGTGCTGTCACTCACACCAGACTGTGTCATCTGTGTGTTTGTGTGTCTCACCAGGCGGTCGGTTTGAGAGTTTGCTATTCTGTCCAGGATCCCCTTCACTGTCTCGAGCTGAGCAAACAGACGGTCCGCTTTCTTCTCCACACGCTTGCTACCACGTAAACACCTCAGAGCCTGTGGCAGGACAAAGTGGGAATTCATTAAACACTTTTCTTGCCTATTACATTAAAAGGGCGTTAAACACAAAAAGGGTAAAACGGTGTGCTTATACCTGTGATTTCTTCCCCTCTTTAAGCAGTGATTTTGCCTGCTGCTTACACCTGCGAGTTAGACAACACATACAGCAGTTTAGCTGCACTGTAATTACCCATCATGCCACAGAAACGGCACCAGACTGAAATAACAGCTGCGTCCGAAAGCTTAGGCATCTAATCTTTTGTCCATCAGGTAATGACTTTGCAGGCAGCGTTTGCGCATTAAGGCACCTATCGAAACACAGACTTCTGAGGCCACATAATGATTTAAAGGGATAGTTCACCCAAAAATAAAAATTATACCATAAGTTACTCTCCCTCAAGCCATCCTAGGTGTATATGACTTTCTTCTTTCAGCCGAACACAATCGGAGTTATATTAAAAAATATCCAGGCTCTTCCAAGCTTTATAATGGGAGTGAATGGTGCCACGTTTTTAAAAATGTAGTCGATTCAAAATTGATTCTCAAAGGCCATGAATCGATTTTTTCCCCCCATGTTTATTTATCTATCACCCAAAAGCCAGTATTAATTTTCCTGCACTGTTCACAGGCTTGCAACCTCCATGTTACAGCTAATGCTCTGAGATTTGATGTTTGCTTTATCTTAAACATAAAAATAGCCTGATCCTGTTTGATCAAGGCATCTGTTCTGACTTTTCCATTTTTCAGCATCAATTTTTCATCTTGCATCATAATCCTGTCTATTCATTGTATGCATTTGAAATATAGAGTTGGGTTCTGTTTTAATGTACCCAAGTGTACCTAAAATAAAAAGAGTTTAAAAAACAGATTTGTGGCTCTTTATTTCATTTTATTAATTTGTAAAATTAATAAAACTTATGTAAACTTGTAAGCTTGTTCATTGTTCTTTTTAAAAAAATAAATATAGGATTTTGACCGGTCCTAGGATACTGTAGGTCATAAACCCCGCCTCACAATGTTATTCAACGGGACGTGAAACCAACTAAACTAAATTAAATTACACTTTACATATCTTTTTTCCAAAGATAGTTTCTGTCATTTACTGTAGTTTTTATCACGCTGATGTAATTCCAAGTGTTTGTTTTTAAAATAAGTTTGTTTTTAGTTAGTTCTCTGAGCGAAGTAGTCACTAAAGCACCAACAGGCTTTGGGATCTTCGGAGGACTGAGGAGATTGTATTTACTTTATTTTAACAAGCCTCTTGTCGTACTGCAATCAACAGACATCAAAATTGGAGCAGAACGGAGGAACGGAGCAGACGTAGGGCACTTAAAAAAAAGGTGCTAGGAGAGTGCATTCAGCGAGAGTGAGGACGGGGCGTTGATTTCGCGGCTTTACTTCCTGCTCACTACTGCGCAGGTCTGGTCCCGAGATCGCAACTGCGCAGACTCAAGTCCCAAGATGTCAGCGCCATATCGGGACACTGGCGGCTTTTTTACAGTCTATGAGCTGTATGGATTACTTTTGTGATGGATGGATGTGCTATTTTTGGCTTCAAAAACTCGCCACTATTCAATGCCATTATAAAGCTTGGAAGAGCCAGGATATTTTCGATTGTGTTTGGCTAAAAGAAGAATGTCATATACATCTAGAATGGCTTGAGGGTGAGTAAATCATGGCACTGAAACGATCGATCATTTTTCAAAAAAAAAAAAAAAAATTAAAAAAAAAATTGATATACTTTTTAACCACATACTTTTTGTTCGTCTTGTGCTGGTCTGCGACGTGCCGGGCATTACATCATCACGTTGGAAAGGTCACGCTGGACGTCGGCAGAAGTACCACCCCATTGTTTTGAACACCCAGGATATGCACACGAAAGGACCATTTTAAACAATAAACTGACACAAAGACATAAATATGTCATTCAACATACAGTAAAATTTGAACGATCCTCCTTCTCCACGCTTGTAAACAATGGGGCGGAACTTCCACTTGACCTTTCCAACGTGATGACGTAGTTCCCGGCACGTTGCAGATCAGCTCAATCCGAACAATTGTAGTTAAAAAGTATATACAAATTTTTTTTTTTTTTTTGAAAATGACCGATCGTTTCGCTAGATAAGACCCTATTCCTCAGCTGGGATCGTGCAGAGACCTTTGAAGCACTTTAAAGCCTTTTGAAACTGCATTGATTTGGAATTCAAAACATTGGTTATCATTGAAGTCCATTATTCGAAGAAAAATCCAGAAATGTTTTCCTCAAAAAAAATATTTTTTCTTCCACTGAGGAAAGAAAAACACGGATATCTTGGATGGCATTGGGGTGAGTAAATTATCAGGAAATTTTCATTTCGAGGTGAACTAATCCTTTAAGGATACGTCTGTGCTGTGCAAACCAATCAAATGAAGGCATCTCAGACAGTAGACAGGCTGTGACACGATCATAGGATTCAGACGTGCCTTGTTCCCTTCCTAGCGTTATTTAGCTTTCGGACACCGCCAAGGTCAATACAGTTTGCATGAACTGGCTCACTTTTCTGCCTCCAGTCCCAGCACCTCCACCCTCTCCTCCAGAAGCTTCTCGCTGCGCTGGAGCTGATAGATGCCCAGGTCCACCTCGCTTACAGGAGACACACGGCCCTGTCCTGCCTGACTGAATTTCACCAGCTATACAGAGACAAGATCAAAAGTTCAATCAGGACTGAGCAAACTGAACCTATGCTAAAAGATACTAATCCAATAATCAGAGCCCCTCAGCGACACAGATTTGAGAGAAACGTTGGAACATTATTCTATGTCTATGCTTAGAGTTAAAAAATGTAGGGAGGTTAAGATTCTCACCAAGACTGCATGTATTTAATCAAAACAGTAATATTGTGGCATACTATTGCATGAAATAAACATTTTCTATTTGAATACATTTTGCTCAAAGCTGAATTTTCAGCATCATTACTCTAGTCTTCAGTGTCACATGATCCTTCACAAGTCAGGTGTGTGTGATGCGGGTAAGGTTAGGGACAGGTGTGTGTGATACGGGTAAGGTTAGGGTCAGGTTTGTGTGATACGGGTAAGGTTAGGGAGAGGTGTGTGTGATACGGGTAAGGTTAGGGTCAGGTGTGTGTGATATGGGTAAGCTTAGGGTCAGGTATGTGTGATATGGGTAAGCTTAGGGTCAGGTGTGTGTGATACGGGTAAGCTTAGGGTCAGGTGTGTGTGATACGGGTAAGGTTAGGGTCAGGTGTGTGTGATACGGGTAAGGTCAGGGTCAGGTGTGTGATACTGGTAAGGTTAGGCGCAGGGTGTGTGTGTGATAAGGTAAGGCTAGGGACAGGTGTGTGTGATACGGGTAAGGTTAGGGTCAGGTGTGTGTGTGATACGGGTAAAGTTAGGGTCAGGTGTGTGTGGTACGGGTAAGGTTAGGTCAGGTGTGTGATATGGGGAAGTTTAGTGTCAGGTGTGTGTGTGATGCAGGTAAGGTTATGGTCAGATGTGTGTGTGATACGGGTAAGGTTAGGTTCAGGTGTGTGTGATACGGGTAAGGTTAGGGTATGGTTAGGGTCAGGTGTGTGTGTGATACGGGTATGGTTAGGGTCAGGGGTGTGTGTGATACGGGTAAGGTTAGGGTCAGGGTGTGTGTGATACGGGTAAGGTTAGGGTCAGGTGTGTGTGATACGGGTAAGGTTAGGGTCAGGTGTGTGTGATACGGTTAAGGTTAGGGTCAGGTGTGTGATACGGGTAAGGTTAGGCGCAGGGTGTGTGTGTGTGATACGGGTAAGGTTAGGGTCAGGTGTGTGTGATACGGTTAAGGTTAGGGTCAGGTGTGTGATACGGGTAAGGTTAGGCGCAGGGTGTGTGTGTGATACGGGTAAGGTTAGGGTCAGGTGTGTGTGTGATACGGGTAAGGTTAGGGTCAGGTTTGTGTGATACGGGTAAGGTTAGGGTCAGGTGTGTGTGATATGGGTAAGGTTAGGGTCAGGTGTGTGTGATACGGGTAAGGTTAGGGTCAGGTGTGTTTGATACGGGTAAGGTTAGGTCAGGTGTGGTGGTATGGGTCGGTTTAAGGCTGGGTTAATGTGTAAGGGAAGGGTCAACTGTGTAATTACAAATGTAATTACATACATTTATTACAGCTGTAATTACATGCAGGTATTTTCAAAATATAAGTACAATGTAAAAACATGTATGTACACAATAAGTCCATAGTATCAAATTATAATTTCAATGTAAGTACATAGTACTTAAAGCCACTTAATATAGAGTGGGACCATTTTTTTTTTTTTAAAAGGGAAGAAAAAAAATCTTAATGGGCTCAAACATTCTGGGACTCACAGGAAATGGTTGACCTGCATTAGTATCTACAGAATGTTCAAAATACATCCACTTTCTATCCTAAAGCATTGATGAGTACATCAGGTTTCGCTCTTGTACACTAACCAACCTTCTCTCCTTCATGGAGTGAGACAGTGACATGTTTTTCTCTCTGGAGCTGTAGCAGAGCCATGCAAAGCGTGCTTTCATCGGCACAGATGTGAGAGGAGAGCGCACGCAGCTCTGGGAAAGACAGTAGAGAGCGCACCACTAAAGGAGAACCTCGATATGCCGCCAAAAGCGCCGCAGCCTTTTCCTGCAAGAGAAAAAATCTTGACTGATAACTAACTGCATGACATATAAATAACACAGTGGGAGCTTTTTTTTATTATTGCAAATTATAAATAAAAAAAGAAAATTAATGTCAACACTGAGATTACATCTCCAAAAATGTATTTATAAATAGCGCAACGTTTCGATCAATCATCAGGCACAATTGTGGAGTGAGATGCAACTTTTTTTGCCAATTTGGGTGCACTCCTTTTATTGTATTTTTGATCATTGCAAATTAGATCATCGTAAAAATGAAGTTAAAAATAGGAGAGATGTGAATTTTTAGAATGTCTTAGTATTCATTATGTTCCCCAATGTGGACAGCAACACTTGAGCTTTATATTGCAGTATATGTATATGTTCAGTCAAAAGGGCACTACAAATTACACTACAGAAGTTATGTTTGCATCCAAAGTTTCTAATTTAAATCAGGTGCAAAATTGGAATATTGGATCAAACATTTGCGAATAAAACAGCGTTTCCATTTTAATTCCCAGCATCATTACTCCAGTCTTCAGAAATCAGTCTAACATGATGATTAATGCTCAAGAAACAGATATTACTATTATTATTATTATTATGTTAAAACAGTTTTGCTGCTTAATATTTTTATGGAAAACATGATTTTGTGATAAACAAAATTCAAAAGATTTAGTTGAAATAGAATTTTTTTGTAACAATGTAAAAAACAATTGTGTCATTTTTGATAAATTTAATGTCCTTACTGAAAAAGTGTTGATTTCTTTAAAAAAGAAGAGTCTTACTGACCCCAAACTTTTGAACTGTAGCATATAAATGCTAATGGTTATTAATGGCTAAATACTTTATTCTGTTAGGTAGCATCATTTAACTTGAATATCTGATTCGAGACGCACTTACCTTAACCAGTTCTATCACCACGAACATCTCCTCCAGCGGGACCCTCCCGCTGCCCAGCAGAGCCGACAGAGTCCACTTCAGAGGCCGGACTAACAGGAGTCCAACGCCCCACGACAACCAGCCCGAGTCTACGTTTGCAGCGAAGTCGGATTCTTTCTGCACCTTCCCACTCCTAGAAGGACAAAACAAATCCGAATAACATGCCATAAATACATGTAATGATTAAACATCATAATATAAGTGACAATGGCTGCGTCCGAAAGCTTAAAAACGCTGCCTTTAGAGGACGCATTCATTCCAAGGTCGGAAGTAGGGTGACCACCATCAAACAAACCAAATGTGGGACGATTATAAGTTTGTGTGGGACATGTTACCAACACTAAAACATAACCTGAAACTGTTATATAATGTTTATCTAACTTAATAAAAACATTTGTATTCTGCCTTTCAGGTGATAAAAATTCTTTGTTCTTTAGTCCCTTCCAGATGTTATGAAAAGGTAGAAAGAGAACCCAACAGCGAGGTGCGGCAATCAACGGTCTTTAATTAACATTCAACTGTCCTTAGCAAAAGACATTAGTTCAGGGGGAAAAACTGGAGAAATCAGGATCGGCCACTCGGCTCTTAACGAGAACAGAAATCCCCTCCTCTGGACAGCAAATAGTGCGGATGCGGTCGGTGACTGCCGAATCAGAGAACCCTCAAGCCTCCAGTGAAGAGAGTCGACGCCAGCTGTAGGTCTATGGCGAGGCGGAGGATCTCAGCGTCCAGAACTGAACAGAATTCAGAGAGCAGATAACACTGTAGTACTTGCAGGTAATTGAGCATCACCACACACCAAGATAGGACAAGACAGGAAACGGATGAATAGAGTGAGCGTATAGCATGAACTTATACATCGAATAATCTGACAAAGAGCCAAGGACAGGAAGAGCTAGAAGAAGGAGAAGCAATCAGGGGAAGATTAGGAAACAGCTAGTGAAAGCCAGCGCAGAGAATGAGGAGAGTGGAATCAGCTGAAGGAGATGAGATAATGAGGAGGTGAATGCGAGTAGAGGGGCGTAAAAATGTGTGTGAGTCTGTGAACGACCACAAGAGGGGGACAGAGAAAGATAGAAGAGCCAGGATCATGACAGTACCCCTCCCTCAACGAGCGCCTCCTGGCACCCCAGAGGCAAAAGACCGATGAGACCGAAGGAAAACCTCGATAAGAGAGGGATCCAAGACGTCCCGGGAGGGAACCCAGCTTCTCTCCTCAGGACCATACCCCTCCCAGTCGACTAAATATTGGTACCCACGACCCCGTCGGCGCCTGTCCAAAATTCGTCTGACCCTATAGACAGGAGCGCCCTCAACATGAAGGGGGGGGCGAGAGGGACGTGAGGGAGGACGAATGACAGGTTTAACACACGAGACATGAAAAACAGGGTGGACCCGACGGAGATTGGACGAAAGACGAAGCCGGACAGTGACAGGATTGATGATCTTGATAATGCGGAAAGGACCAATGAAACGGGATGCCAATTTACGAGATTCGGATTGGAGAGGCAAATTGGCTGTGGAAAGCCACACTCTCTGACCACGAACGTAACGAGGACTCTTTACCCGACGTCTATTTGCCACTGCTCTCATGCGTCTCTTAGAACGACAAAGTGCTGATTTAACTCTCCTCCAGGTGCGTCTACAGCGAACAATAAAGGTCTGAACGGAAGGACTTTTAGACTCCGTCTCCTGCGAGGAGAACAGCGGAGGCTGGTAACCGAGGCAACCGTGGAAAGGCGAAAGACCCGTGGCGGAAGACGGATGAGAGTTATAAGCGTACTCAGCCCAAGCAAGTTGCTCAGACCAAGACGCGGGATTTCGAAAAACCAGACTACAGAGAATGCGAGCGATAATTTGATTGGCCCGTTCGGCCTGTCCATTAGTTTGGGGGTGAAAACCAGACGAAAGGCTGACGGTAGCCCCGATAAGCGGCAGAATTCCTTCCAGAAGAACGAGGCAAACTGCGGACCTCTATCAGACACAACATCGGTGGGCAAACCATGGAGCCTAAAGACATGGTCAACCATAATCTGGGCAGTCTCCTTAGCAGAGGGGAGTTTAGGGAGCGAAATGAAGTGAGCAGACTTTGAAAAGCGATCGACGACAGTTAAAATGACTGTATTCCTAGCTGAAGAGGGGAGCCCAGTGATAAAGTCAATTGCAATGTGCGACCACGGACGAGCAGGCACAGGCAAGGGTCGGAGGAAACCGGCCGGAGGAGAATAAGTCAAGTCAAGTCAAGTCACCTTTATTTATATAGTGCTTTTTACAATACAGATTGTATCAAAGCAGCTTCACAGTGATAACATGAAAATAATATAACAGAGTTTGTTTCTAAAAGAAAATTGAGTCAACGTCCACCTTAAGTAAGGCAGATCAATAATATTATTGAATATTAAATGTCCCCAACTAAGCAAGCCAAAAGCCAAGGCAACAGTGGCAAGGAACCAAAACTCCATCAGGTGACAGAATGGAGAAAAAAACCTTGGGAGAAACCAGACTCAGTCGGAGGGCCAGTTCTCCTCTGGCCAACGAAGGAACAGTGCATGATTTATGATTCGGGCAGCATTACAAGTCAGATTGGATCGGAACATTTATCCATTTCCATCTTTTGGAAGTCCAAGTAATCACGCCGGTGTTGAGACGAGTTGTTGAGGATCAGTGCCGTCCACCATAGAGGGTCCATATCGCCGGTGTTGAGTCGTCTCTTCACAGGCTTTGTGATTGGCGTATCTGAAGTCTCTGTGAAAGGCTGGATACAAACTGGAGCTGACGAACGCCGTTTTTCTCGGGACTCGCGTCCCGAGATAACAGCAGAAAAGCAAAAAGGGAAAATAATTAGCGTAGCTGCTGTTCATAATGATTTCCATAACACGGGCGTAAATGATAAAAAACATGAAGACAGTGATTCTTGCGTCCCAGAGTCACCCCCCTCCGTCCCCCACTCAACTCAGCCCTGCTTACTGACCTCTACATCCCTCCTGCTGCTGAGACCCAACCACAATCTCACAATCTCTCCGCAACCCAACCATACGCGCCGACCCGTTTGACTAAGGCTGTCAAGCCCCACTGTCGTCGTTTATGCAGGTTCAGTGGCAACGGTTCCATATGGCATACCAACTACCGCAAAACACAATATCTACCCAACCACCCGTCATTCACGCAATATACACAGGAACGTAATGACTGTAAATACTATGCAACTTATACAAATAACCTACAGACTCTTCAAGTTTTATAATATTAAATGCATTTGATCTGATTCAGCAGTGGTATAAAAGGTAAGCATTATGTAAATGCTTGGCTGAAGAGATGCGTCTTTAATCTAGTTTTAAACTGGGACAGCGAGTCAGAGCTTCGAACAATATCAGGAAGGCTATTCCAGAGTTTTGGAGCTAAATGTGAGAACGCCCTTCCTCCTTTAGTGGACTTAGATATCCTAGGAATGACCAGAAGCCTCGAATTTAGTGATCTTAAAGAACGTGATGGATTGTAGGGCGATAGAAGGTCCATTAAATACACAGGAGCTAAACCATTTAGGGCTTTATAGGTCAGTAATAGTACTTTGTAATTGATACGGAACTTGATAGGTAACCAGTGTAGAGATGATAAAATTGGTGTTATATGATCATATTTTCTTGACCTAGTAAGAACTCTAGCAGCTGCATTTTGCACTAACTGTAGCTTGTTTATTGAGGATGCAGACAGCCAGCTAATATAGCATTACAATAATCTAGTCTCGAGGTCATGAATGCATGAACTAACTTTTCTGCATCAGAAACAGATAGCATGTTACGTAGCTTTGTAATGTTTCTAAGGTGGAAAAAGGCTGTTCTTGTAACATATGAAATATGATTTTCGAAAGACAAGTTGCGGTCTAGTATAACACCCAGGTCTTTTACTGTAGTGGATAACGTAACTGGACATCCTTCTATATTAAAGTTGTATTGTAAGTGAGTTTGTGGGTAGTTTTTTGGACCAATAAGTAATACCTCCGTTTTATCTGAATTTAGTAGCAGGAAATTACGCGTCATCCAGCATTTTATATCTTTGAGACACTCTGTCAAATTTGATAAGTTAGTGTTTTCATCTGGCCGTGATGAAATATATAATTGAGTGTCATCAGCATAACAGTGGAAATTAATTGCATGTTTTCTTATAATATTACCAAGTGGGAGCATATATATTGAGAATAGCAGAGGGCCTAACACCGATCCTTGCGGCACTCCATAGTCTACTGACGTTATCTTGGATTTTTTCCCATTTAAACAGACAAAATGATAACGGTCTGATAAGTACGATCTAAACCAGCTTAATGCCTGTCCCTGAACACCAGTGTAGTTTTGTAGTCGATCCAGGAGTATTTTATGATCGATAGTGTCGAACGCAGCGCTTAGATCGAGTAGAACTAGTATTGAGATACAGCCTTGGTCAGAAGCTAAAAGTAAATCATTTGTAATTTTAACTAGCGCAGTTTCTGTGCTATGATGCGGTCTGAATCCTGACTGGAATTTTTCATATATCTCATTTTCTTGCAAGAAAGAGCACAATTGAGCGGACACAATTTTTTCTAGTATTTTAGACATAAATGGAAGATTTGAAATGGGTCTGTAATTTGCTAAGTTATTTGGGTCTAATTGCTGTTTCTTAATGAGAGGTTTTATTACTGCCAGCTTGAATATTCTTGGAACATGACCTAAAAATAAAGACGAGTTAATAATGTTGAGAAGAGGCTCTTCCACTACAGGTAACACTTCTTTCAGTAGTTTAGTGGGTATTGGATCTAATAAACATGTTGTTGGTTTCGATGCAATGATAAGTTTATTTAGCTCTTCCTGTCCTATAGTTGTAAAGCGGTGTAGTTGTTCCAGAGGGGCAATAATTGAGGCTGAATCATAAGACACCATAAAAGAGTGTACATTTACAATTGTGTTACGGATGCTTTCTATTTTCTCATTAAAGTAGTTCATAAAATCATTACTACTATACTGTAACGGAATATTTTGCTCTGGTGATGTCTGTATATTTGTTAGTCTAGCCACGGTGTTAAATAAAAACCTTGGATTATTTTGGTTATTTTCTATTAGTTTGTGGAGATGCTCAGCCCTGGCTGCTTTTAGAGCCTTTTTATAACGTGACATACTGTCTTTCCACGCGAATCTAAAGACCTCTAAATTAGTTTGTTTCCATTTACGCTCTAAGTTACGAGTTTCTCTCTTGATAACATGCGTAGCACTGTTGTACCAAGGTGCTTTAGTTTTCTCTCTAACCTTTTTTAATCTAATTGGTGCAACAATATCTAATGTACTAGAGAAAATGGTGCTCAAACTGCTAGTCATTTCCTCTAGTTCATCTGTTTGTTTGGGTTCACTGAGCAGCTGAGATAGATCAGGTAAGCTATTTAAGAATCTATCTATAGTGGTTGGAACGATTGTTCTGCCTGGTCGATAACGTGGCGCAACATGACAAATTTCAGCAGTACGTATTATACAAGTTACCATGTGATGATCAGCGAGATCGTCACTTTGCGGTATAATATCTATATCAGTTGGATTGGTTCCATATGATATAATTAAGTCTAGTGTATGATTTAGACGATGAGTGGGACCACTGACGTTTTGCTTGACCCCAAAAGAGTTTAATAAATCTGTAAACGCAGTCCCTAACGCATCATTTGTGTTATCTACGTGTATGTTAAAATCTCCAACAATTATTGCTTTATCGGTATTGACCAATAGATCTGAGAGAAACTCTGCAAACTCTTTTAGGAAATCAGCATAGGGCCCTGGAGGTCTATATACAGTAGCCAAGGCTAGAGATAATAGGGATTTCTTTCTTACATATAACCAGATTTAGTCTGAGCACATACGACGCAAGAGGCAACAAAACGGCGCGTGTCGTGTTCTAAAGTAGGTCACCAAAAGCGTTGACGGATAGAAGCAAGCGAACCCTGAACACCCGGATGGACGACTAATTTAGAAGAGTGACCCCATTTAAGGACCGCCTGACGTGCCGACCCGGGGACGAAGAGAAGGCCCCTAGGACACTCGGGAGGAGCGGTGACTCGAGAGAGAGACCGTCTGACCAGTCTCTCGATTCCCCAAATGGCTGCCCCCATGAAACGCCAGAAGGGATAATAGTCTCATGATTAGCAGGAGTAGTTGAAGAGTCAAAAAGGCGAGAAAGAGCGTCGGGCTTAACGTTCTTCGAACCTGGACGGTAAGAAATCGAGAAGTCAAAGCGAGTAAAAAACAAAGCCCAACGGGCTTGACGAGCGTTCTATCGTTTTGCAGATAGGATATACTCCAGATTACGGTGATCCGTCGAAACGAGAAACGGAACAGAGGAACCCTCTAACCATTGCCGCCACTCTCCTAAAGCTAAGCGGATAGCGAGTAATTCTCGATTGCCAACATCGTAGTTTCATTCAGGGGGCGAGAGACGGCGAGAGAAAAAGGCACAGGGAGCGCTGGGACAGCACAGCCCCGACCCCCACCTCAGAGGCATCCACCTCGATGATAAATTGTCTCGAGACATCTGGAGTGAGAAGAACCGGGGCAGTAGTAAAAAGGGTCTTTAGCCGATCAAATGCCTCTTGAGCGGCGTCTGACCATCTAAAGTTGGATTCGATAGAAGTTAGAGCAGTGAGGGGCGCGGCAACCTGGCTGAAATTTCGAAGGAAACGGCGATAAAAATTAGCAAAGCAGAGAAATCGCTGTAACGCGACGCAGGACTCTGGAGGTGGCCAATTAATAACTGCCGACACCTTGCCTGGGTCCATACTGGTCCCCTCTGCAGAGATAATTTAACCTAAAACGAAATCGAAGACACCTGAAAAGAGCACTTCTCTGCTTTGACATAGAGTCGATTCTCTAAAAGCCGTTGAAGTACTCGGCGGACATGCTGGACATGGACCTGGGGAGACGGAGAGAAAATCAGAATGTCGTCTAAATAGACAAAGACAAAAATGTTGAGCATATCGCGGAGAACGTCATTAATGAGAGCTTGAAAGACTGCGGGAGCGTTGACCAATCCGAAAGGAAGAACCCTATATTCAAAGTGCCCCAGGGGTGTGTTAAACGCGGTCTTCCATTCGTCTCCCTCCTTAATACGAACTAAATGATATGCGTTACGGAGATCGAGTTTAGAGAAAATCTTTGCTCCTTGTAAAATCTCAAAAGCTGACGACATCAGTGGCAAGGGGTATCGGTTCTTGACAGTGATCTCGTTCAGCCCTCGATAACCTATACAAGGACGCAAATAGCCATCCTTCTTCTTAACAAAGAAGAAGCCGGCGCCGGCAGGAGACGACGAGGGAACAATTAAACCAGCATTAAGGGAATCTGACAGATAATCTTCGAGCGCTTTACGTTCGGGAGCAGACAATGAATACAATCTACCCCGGGGAGGTGTGCCCCCCGGGAGAAGATCAATGCTACAGTCGTACTGGCGATGAGGGGGAATAGAAGTGGCCCGAGAACGACTAAAAACCTCCCGCAAATCATGATACTCCTCCGGCACTCCTGACAAATCACCCGGTTCCTCCTGGAAAACAGAAACAGAAGACACAGGGGGAACAGCAGAGGTTAAACATTTAACATGACATGACAGTTTCCAGGAAAAAATGCAGCCGTTAGACCAGTCAATATGGGGGTTGTGTTGAAAAAGCCATAGATGGCCTAAAACCACAGGTGTAAATGGGGAATTAAAAATAAAATAAAAAACAGTCTCATTATGGTTCCCCGAGACGGAGAGAGTAAGGGGAACAGTCTCTCTCCGCACCCTAGGAAGGGAACTACCATCAAGGGCGAACAGAGTGGTGGAGCTTCTTAAGTCAATGAGGGGAATGGGCCTTGCACCCGAGCCCATGTCTCGTCGATGATGTTACCCTCAGCACCTGAGTCGACCAAGGCAGTAGAGGACACAGAGGAAGTCGACCAACGAAGGCGAACAGGTAGAGTGGTACAGGACTTAGACGGAGAGATCCTAGAAATAGTGCTCGCCAGTAACCCTCCGCCTACTGATGAGCCCTGGCTTTTACTAGACAGTCTGAGACAAAATGACCTGCAGCGGCACAGTACATGCAAAGACGGTTAGAAATACGTCGCTCACGTTCCTTGAGAGAGATGCGAAGACCTCCGAGTTGCATAGGCTCAGGATTCGGACCAGAGGACTGAAAAGGAGTAACGTCAGGAGGAGAAAGAAGGGCGGACTCCAAACCGCGGGCTCTGCGACGTGAGTCGAAACGTCTCTCCACCCGGATGGCCAGATCGATGAGCGCGTCGAGTTGGGTTGGTACCTCGCGTGCAAGAATCTCATCCTTGAGTTCTGGGTTAAGAGCCTCCAGAAAACGCGCCACCAGGGCTGGAGTGTTCCACCCACAGGTCGGGGACAGAGTATGAAACTGGATGGAAAAATCAGTTACAGCGCGTCTCCCCTGACGAAGCGTAGAGAGTAAACGTGAAGCCTCTTCACCATAAGCTGAGCGATCAAAAACTCTAATCATTTCTTGCTTGAAGAGAGAAAAATCAAACACACAGTTAGTCTCAGCCTCCCAGTTGGCCGCACCCCACTCCCGCGCCCGGCCCGTGAGGAGTGAGATAACATAGGCAACCCTGGACCGGTCAGTGGCATAAGTGGAGGGCTGAAGTGAAAAGACCACCTCACACTGTGTCAAAAAAGAGCGGCATTGAGTGGGCTCACCAGAATAAACCGGCGGATTATTTATCCGTGGCTCAGAAATAGAAGACGGCTCCTTGCGCAACTGATGAACCCGCTGAGAGAGATCCGTCATCTGAGCAGCCACTGATTCAACAGCCTGTCTAGCTGACGAGATGTCCTCCTCGTGCCTGCCGCGCAAAGCGCCCTGCATCTCGACGGCCGCTTGAAAGGGATAGCCACTCGCTGAGTCAATTCTGTTGGTCAGATTATTCTGTTATGAAAAGGTAGAAAGAGAACCCAACAGCGAGGTGCGACAATCAACAGTCTTTAATTAACATTCAACTGTCCTTAGCAAAAGACATTAGTTCAGGGGGAAAAACTGGAGAAATCAGGATCGGCCACTTGGCTCTTAACGAGAACAGAAATCCCCTCCTCTGGACAGCAAATAGTGCGGATGCGGTCGGTGACTGCCGAATCAGAGAACCCTCAAGCCTCCAGTGAAGAGACTCGACGCCAGCTGTAGGTCTATGGCGAGGCGGAGGATCTCAGCGTCCAGAATTCAGAGAGCAGATAACACTGTAGTACTTGCAGGTAATTGAGCATCACCACACACCAAGATAGGACAAGACAGGACACGGATGAATTGAGTGAGCGTATAGCATGAACTTATACATCGAATAATCTGACAAAGAGCCAAGGACAGGAAGAGCTAGAAGAAGGAGAAGCAATCAGGGGAAGATTAGGAAACAGCTGGTGAAAGCCAGCGCAGAGCATGAGGAGAGTGGAATCAGCTGAAGGAGATGAGATAATGAGGAGGTGAAAAACTAAGCCACAAAAAGAATAAATAAAATGCTTTTTTAAAAAGGCAAAAGAACGCATGCACATTTTCTTAATATGAAAATTAAAAACCAACAGACTGATGAAAATTTTGGACATTTTCTCAATATGCGACGTGCGGGACAACGCAAAGCGAGACGGGTGCTCACACTAGTCGGAAGGCATCAAGGCACATCTGAATCCAGCGTTGGCTTCACTTACTGTCTCCCGAGATCCCTTCATCTGATCAATTTTTGAAGGCATTATAGATGCATCCTTCACTGCCTTTGATATCCCACAATCCTGTGCGTTCCATTCCATGATAAAACATTTTGAGCTAAAACTTAAAGATAGCATCTAAAAGTTGTGCATTGTATGTGAATTAGTAGTGTAACGGTGCATGTATTCATCCCGAACCATAACGGTCCAGTGCATACAGTCAGACGAGGAATAAATGTCCACTTTTTGTGTCATTTCTAGCAAGAAATCACAGTAATTAAATGAAATGAAGTGCCCATGCAAAATCCATTTTTGTGTGTGTTTTTAGTAATTGTTGGTTTGGTGTGTTTGAGTGCTAATTGTTACAATTAAACAGCAAAAGTTCAGCGACATTTTTATTTGTGCATGGAAGAAAGCAAATAAATATGAAAAATTGAACTACACGATTCAGGGAGCAGTGAACAGTGAACTCCGAGAAAACGCTACGCTTGAGCAAACAGTTTGTGAATAGGCTACTGCAAATAAAATATAATATTCAGAAGTAAACAGTGAAACTGACTTAATGTTTAGCTGACAGAGTGTTTATGTCAGTCAGAATGTTTATTTTTAAACCACAACCTTCTAAGTGCTTCTTTAACCAATATATTCAACGATATATTTTGCATTTCTAATCCAAACAACGTCAAACTCGGCACTGCACTTACTCGTGCCCTTAGCAAGACACCCGTGAAGTTTGAAATCCATCGGACTAACGGTTCGAGAGATATGCGAATAACAGACACAGATACAGATGTTCCTGTAATTTATAGATAGATATTCACTTATTTACCCCTAAAGCTCTCTCTATTTTGCTGCAGATCATTAGACAGTGATACTGCCTCAGAAGTGTGTCTGAAATCAGTTTCTTAGGTGCCTTCGTGTGCAAACGCTGCGTGAAAAGTCATTGCCTGACAGGGCAGCGAGGCAGAAAGCCAGCCGCCAAAGCTTTCGTACGCAGCCATTATACTCGAGGTGACAGTGACTTACCGGATCATGCTCTGAATTACAGTACTCAAGCCCAGAGGAACGATGCCCTTCCTTCTGAAACTCTCATTCAAGTCCTGCAGACTCACACACACCGACCCGCGTCTCCTGCAGTGGTCAATGATCAGAGGACTCCAGAAGTCGATCTTCCCATCCCAGTCTGTACAGTCAACATCTCGGTTCTCTTTAAAGGCAGAGAACAAGAAAGCCATCCGCTCGTCATCCTCCCAGTCCGAAGGGAAGCGCGCGTGCCCGTCCTGCGCTGAAACCGACATCTCGCTGCCAATGAAAGAGCTTGAATGATTAATGACCACCATGTGAAAGAGAAGTACACTTTAGCATACTTTTAAAAACAGTAAAAGAATATACTTCAGTGTGAAATTAATGTAACGTTTTCAGGCACTTTCGTGACTTTCCTGTTCGAACTCCTTCATCAAAATGAACAAAGTTTTTTTCGAGTCATTTCGTTCGTTGAATGCCTTGAGTGAACGAAATGACTCGAAAAAAGACTCGTTCAAAATTAACAAATCTTTTTTCGAGTCATTTCGTTCGTTGAATGAACGAAATGACTCGAAAAAAGATTTGTTCATTTTGATGGAGTTCGAACAGGAGAGTCACGAACGTGCATCACAGAACAGAACAAGGCGAGCATTTGTGCTTATAAAACTTAAACTTTTTTATTTATTTTTGAAATGACCGATCGTTTCGCTAGATAAGACCCTTCTTCATTGTCTGGTGTCGTTTAAACCCATTTGAAGCTGCACTGAAACTGTCATTTGGACCTTGGACCGTTTGGTACCCAGTGAAGTCCATTATATGGAGAAAAATCCTAGAATGTTTTCATTAAAAACCTTAATTTCTTTTCGACTGAAGAAAGAAAGACATGGACATCTTGGATGACATGCAGGTGAGTAAATTATCAGCCAAAGTTTTTTAAAAAGTGAACTAATCCTTTAACTGCAATTGAAGGAAAATGTATCAGTTTAAATGTATACTAAATGCGATTAGTCGAATTCATGAGTGTTTTTTTAACCGATCGAGTAGGACTTAAAGGGATAGATCACCCAAAAATGATTTCTGTCCCTCCATTGACAGCTACGCAACTGACACTTGGACGCTTCAAAAAGTTCATAAAGAGATTGTTAAACTAATTAGTGATCGACCGATGTATCGGTTTACCGATATTTTTCCCGATATTTAAGCATTTTCCCATAATCGGGAATCGGTTTTGTAATATCGGATTTTCCGATAAACGGCGCCATCTTGTGGCCGTTTTGAGAATTCCGCCATTGCAGCCCGCGTCTGAGGAGATCAGTCAATAACAACTCTGTGCACAGGTAAAGTATATGTTCTACTTGCTTTGCTTTAATTATTCAACTTTATTTAACATAACAGACATGCAGAAATGAGATTTGAGACATAAATTCCTGATATAGTTTATTTATGCAGCTTGGTTCTAAAAAATTGAGACGAACTCATTGAGCCACGTAGCGTAATCCGTCACGTCCTTCCCCAATAAAGACGTAACTTTACACTAATTAAATAAAACAGACATGAATGAGTGCATGTTGAAAATAAAAGCGCTGAATTTAATTCTCTATCTGTTGTATTTGCTCACCATTAGTCTCGAAAAAAAAGTTCGTTCATATTGCTGAGCATTCACTGGGTTGATGATCAGGAATGCTCTAGCACGGCCACTGAATGAAACTTTTGACAAGATTATCTTGTTTAAACACCCTAGATTATATTATAATTTACTACATAGCAATTATTTCGCTAATAGACATCTAAATATACCGCTTTGTGGAAATTAATTATTTATTATCTGCACGCGCGATCGCGGTTGAGTAACGTATAGCCTAATGTTATAGTTATGTGTAAATGCATAGATAAACAGCACTTTGTCATAAAGCATTTCATGATTGACCGACAAAAATATTAATAATAATTAATAACATAGGCTATTCCAGCTAATATTATGCAGTGAATTAATATTACCCAGTGAATTATTCCTCGCTCTTAGTTTAAACCTATTAAACGGCACATAAACCTTCTAAAACTGTTTAAAATGAATTACATTTCTGCAAAGGTGATATGACTCCCCTGTCAATTATTTTTTCCATATGAAAACATTAGACTTTTAACATTTATTTTGCCTATTGTTAACATTGTTGCTGCTAATGCTTATAAATGATATGTATAATTTAGATATAAATTATATAATGTAATTATATAAATGTTTTTATTGTAATTTGATTAGTTTACCATTTATGAAAACAAATAAACATATCCAAATATGTTAGAATAGTTTTTGTGCTTTATTTTTTACCTCATCAAAGCTTTTATTTTTAAACAAAGTGCACTTTATTTTTTGGACTCAGACCCCTCTATTTATTTGTGTATAAATATCAAGGTTTTTTTTTGTATGCAAGGAGGGAGTGATTCTTATAAATAAAATGGTTTGTTCAGTTCAGTTCATTTGTGTTGTAATAATTGTGCCAAAAACAGAAGTATAACAGTAAATAAATATCGGTTCTGCATATCGGTTATCGGGCACATACACATGCAAATAATCTGTATCGGTATCGGTTATAAAAAATCAATATCGGTCGATCACTAAAACTAATCCATAAGAATTTAACATTTTAGTCCAAATTTTCTGAAAAGACTTGATCCCTTTATATGATGAAAAGATTGAAATCAGGCTTTTATTCTTACATTTTTCTTATATTTATATATACGGCGTATATTCTTATATTATTCTTATATACTTCTTTTATTTTTATTATTATTTTTTACAATCTCTTTATGAACTTTCTGAAGCGTCAAAGTGGTAGTTGCGTAGCTGTCAATGGTTGAACAGAAAGCCTTCAAAAAGATTTCATCAAAAAGATCTTCATCCGTGTTTCGAAGATGAACGAAAGTCTTACAGGATTGGAACGACATGAGGGTGAGTAATTAATGACGGAATGACAGAAATAAACTATCCCTTTAAGTACATCTTCGTTTGTTATTTAATGATTACATCTATTCTCTTTGAAATATCGTTAAGTGTACTGCCAATAATTTATGGTAAATTAATTTCTATTGATGCACAATTGAAATTATGAAATCTATTTAGTACATTTAATTCGTTAATATATTAACTTTAAATGTAATGTTGAAAAACACACTACAGTTAAAATTACATTTAGTACTTTACAAGTACTTTAGTATGTTAGTCAACATAGGTGTACCTCTTTAAAATAAAACTTTTAATTTTGACAGTTACAAAGTGCACTTTTTCAGTGTTTTAAGTAGAAACATAGTCAAGAACGTTTACACTTAAGTGGCCTTTTATTCTAAAATATTAAAGAGATAAACTTGGCAAACTGTGATCTAGAATGCATTGGGCTAAAAATCATTTTTATCACCACAAATGTGTTTTAGCCTCATTGTAATTTACTGCCCACCCAGCTCAAATACCGATTTCTATGAAAAGTTACAAAATATGCTGACAAATTGCAATTTTGATAAAGCGGTAATAATGGGGGATTTCAATGTAAATTGGGAAGATAGATCTCAAAACAAAAAAACTCGAACAAAAAACAGATCGCTTTGACCTCACAGGTAACTAAAGGCACAACAAGAGTAACACAGTCCACCAAAACCCAGATTGACTTGCTATTCAGCAACAGACCAGAAAGAATCACAAAATCCTTCAACATGATCATGGGACTACCGGACCACAATTTAGTACTTGTGGCGAGAAAACGATAAAAAAAGGAGATTTGCTGTCTCTACTGTTAAAGAGCAGGAATCGAAACCCAAACAAAGACCAAGAACATTTCAAAACACAGTGAATCATTTTAATTGGGATTCTTTGTTAACTGGAAAAGATGCACATGAGGGAAGCAGGACACTTTCAAGTAAACTAGTGTATCATTAAAGAATTCACTTGTAGGCTTACACACAGGAAAAAAAAGAAGTTGTCTTCCGTGGATTAATGCAGACCTCCTGAAAAAAATGAAAGAGCGTGACCTTGCACTAAAAAGGGCTATTAAAACAAATCTGTCTCATGATAAACATCATTTTGCCATGCTAAGGAACACAGTAACAACCATGTTGAGAAAGTCTAGGGCCAACTTTTGCCTTGCCAGCGAGGCACGGGGTAACTCCAAGCTAGTATGGGGATCAGCAAGACAATAAATCAAGAAAACTGGTTGAACTGGTGGATGGAAACAGTATTAGGAACCCAGCTGTGACATTTAATCAGTATTTTGTAGACTCGGTTACAGGCATTGCCCACCTGTAGCCTAAAGGTTTGAGGTGTGTAAAACCCCCTCAACAGAACCTAGCCTTGTTTTTACATGCGTCACAGAAGCAAAGATTAGAAATAATCATACATTAATCAAACAATAAACATTAGAAATAACCATTAATCTAGAAAACTTAACCCGTCCAAAGCTAAAGATGTGCATGGAACGGACACAGCAATGCTCAAAAATGTCAGTTTAGCACTAGTTAGTCCCATCACATAAATTATTAATCAATCCATATGTCAAGCAGAGATTCCAAACACATGGATATCAGCCATTTTTACATCAGGAAACCCACATCCGTTTCTAATTACAGACCTACAAGTATTTTACCTGTAATGTCTAAGGTCCTTGAGAAATCTAATCACATCAAAGACGACTTAAGCAAAAGCTCTATTCATATTCACACTCTAAAATTTGGATTTCGACCGAACCATTCAACTGAGTCAGCTGATTGCCATTTCATTGATAAAATCAAGTAACTACTTGACAACAATAGCATTGTAGGAGCAGTCTTTCTTGACCTTAGAAAAAGGCATTTGATACAGTAAACCACCATATCTTACTGGCTAAATTATCCTCTTTTAATCTCTCAGACAATGTATTAAAATGGATAAACTCATATCGGAGGTTAATATTCAAATGTATGCTGATGATGATGACACAGTTCTGTATGTACATCGATCCTCAAAAACCATTTAGCTGACAAACTCATAAATTACAATATGGTTGAATCAATGCTGTCTACAACTCAATGTGTCTAAAACTGTATGTTTGTCACAAAATTACATAAAGTAACTAAAGATGCAGACATCCTGGTGTCAGGAGAAAAAAAAACATTGTCCAAGAATACAAATACCTCGGCATTCATCTGGACTCCAAACTCAGTCAGTTTTAGATCACATGTAAAGCAAACCTGTTAAAAAAAGTCAAATTTAATCTAGCTAATTTCCAATTTCTTAAAAATTCGTTGTCTATTCATGCACTCAATGATTGTATCTCATCTCACCTACTGTTAAACAAACTGCCTGGTCCCAGTCTAACTCCACCACTCTGAAACCACTACAGTCTTTATACAAACAGACACTCGATAAGAAACCAAACCATTTTCATCACTGCACCCTTTTATTAAAATACAAAATGTTGGGAAAATCTAATTAAGTTCACAAATTCCTGTCAGGTTTACAGACTCTTACACGGGACGGTCCCACCACCCCTTAGTGATTTTGTCAATCTCAGAACAACCGCACATACGATCACTAGAGGAGACTGTATTTTTCCACTTATGCTTTCTGTACACCTAAAGACTTTGAAAAGATTTAGAAAAGACTTTATAAGATTATCAGCTCACATCTAAAGACTTGGGTTCACACTTTTTAGTCTCAGACTAAAGACTTGCGATAATATCAAACATGTTTGATATGAAAGACTAGAGAAAGACTGGCATAAATCGGGTCGCCGACTGCAGATTATGACCTCACATTTAACGATCGAGACGACGGGAGCGCGCCGAGACTCCAGTAAGATTCCTAAAGACTGCCGGTCTTTAGTCTGGGACTGTGAAACTCCTTTGGTGTACGCCCGGCATTAGAAAAAGTGCTTTTAGTCAGTCCGCCTTCTCTGTGAGGGATTCTCAGGAATGAAACACCATTCCAGTAACAATCAAAGACATCAACAGTAACACATATAGCCTCTTTCGATCTCTTCTAAAACATTGGCTCATTAGTAATCAGACCTGTCAGCACTGAAATCTTGTGTTTCAGTTGTGAATGTGTGTCTTTTTCAGTATTTTGATGTAAACTGTAATTATTGCATGTTTTTATGACCTTGTTAATAATGTTAATGCTTATCATCTGCATCTAACAAATGTTTTAACCTACTTTACTGGCAGTGCATGCTACTTAGATTGCTGCTTTTACGCCTTTACAAAATGCTTTGTTGTTGCTGCCTGTGCGTATAACTATGCTGTTTTCCAGAACTAATTTTACTGAGTTTAAACACTTTATCGGACAAACACAGCTGTACTTCTACAGTTGTATTTTTGTATAGTTAGTTGTCCATTGTTTATAAGGTTTTATGCTTTCCCTAGGGTGCCAACAGGACCACAGATGAAAACTAGCCGTGGCTAATTCTGGCATGTTACAGGTGTACTGTTGTTAATACGCACTGTCCTGGTAAATAAATAAATAAATAAAATAAAAATATATTTTTAGAAAGTACACTACAAGTGTACATTCAATACAATTAAGCACACTGTATTGTCACAAGGGTAACATGCATTAAAGAAGTTCATGAGGGGTAGCTTTTATTGTGTTTTTAATATAACGATGTTTGGTTAATTGTACTATAAGGTAAATGTATATCAGGAAACTGGTCACACTTTTTGTTTCGAATGGTTCTGCGGTGTTAATAGTAAATTACAAATATTCAATTTCTCTCAGATAACAAACATGCAAATTAGCACAAATATTCGACTTAAATTTAAAACACAATAATGGTACAAGAGTAGTTTTGGATTAAGAATAGCATGTAAGACATTGGTGTCAACCACCTTGTAGCAGTTTAGCTCGTAAAAATGCCTGTATTTTCAGGTGCTCAGCTCATTTGATCACGGCCAGGTTTGTTGGCAAAGTGAACAGATCGTAAGACGCAAACCAAATAACTGACAACGTTTCATCCGTCAGATATAGCCTAATGTCGTGTGTCACAATATAGTAAGCTGCTATAAAGCCTCACACATGCTGTCTAGTTAAGATCACTAGGTTTCGAGACACTGATTCTCCAATCTTAGATGTGGTTTAAGATTCAAGGCAAGCTCAGACCTCAAGTTCAAGCAGCTGGATCAAGTTCTCAGCTAAAATCTCCTCAGTGTTTGTCGTGACATCCATCGGCGGGGATCCACATACTGCTTAAATAACCGGCGGGGGGAGAGAGACTCGAGTCTTTACCGTTTCACTAAAGAAGATGATGATGATGACAAGAACAACACCTCACCCGGAAGACAACAACACTGCTCTTCTCCCTCTGCCCGTCATCATCAGGCCACCGATGGAGCTTCACTGCCACCTCGCGTTCGAAACACACTGACAGACAGAAAACATTGCATGCGTCACTGCTCAGCATCGAAGAGGGGTTAAAACGGGTTTGTTCAACCAAAAATGTAAATTATAATTTACTCACCCTCAAGCCATCCTAAGTTTTTCCTCTTACAGCCATACACAATCGGAGGGATTAAAAAGGATCCTGGCTCTTCCCAGCTTTATACTGGGAGTTAATGGTAGCCTACCACAGATTTTGAAGCCCAAAAGTGCATCTATCCATCATAAAAGTAATCCATGCGACTCCAGGGGGTTAATAAAGGCCTTCTGGAGTGAAGCAATGTTTTTTTTTTTTTTAAACAAAATATATTGGTTTGTATGGGCTACTGTCACTTTAAAACATTGGTCTGATGATAACATTTTAGTTTTAAGTAGGCATGATGATGGGCTCCGATTTCAATAACCCAGCCTGAGATAATAAAGGCTAAATAAACAATTACCATATGCTTTGCAATGATTGTTACTCCACATTGTTTAGCAGTTTCATAAGAAAGGTGACCCCGACAAAAACAGTGAGTACATTTAGCTTTATTTACTGCATTTGGACCACAATCTCTTTGAATTGCAGTAATCGACAGAGATGAAAATGTAATGCTACATTGCAAAAGGTGAAATATCGGTTGTTTTATATCCTTCTGAGACCCAGCAATTGAGTTGTTTCCTCTAGAGGACATTACAATATATATTTTATCAAATCTCTTTGATATAAGCCTCTTTTGATATAATGTCCTGTGAAGAGCACATTATAGGCTTAAAATGCTTATCGGGCATTTTAAAGAGACACAAGGGAACAAAATATCAATTTTTCTTTGAAATATGAGATATCATGAAAATGTTGGCAAGTTATTACTCTCAGTATTATAGCTACTTATTTATAAACCTATAAACACATTAATCTGCAAATTAGAGACAATAAAAACACTGTAATCAGAAAACCCATTTTATGCATGTTTACACACACATGTAAAGTAAAATAGTATATCAAATCATTCTCTTATATCTTTCATAGCATATTGAAAATCTTTGTACAGATCTTTGTATAGTTTGGTTTAGGTGGAAGTTTTCTGGAGCTGTCAGAGCCCTGAAAACTCTGATAAAATCCTTTGACTTAAAATCCCTAGTAGTCAATAATGTTATCCCTTAAAACTCACCTTTGATCACAAAATGGCACATTTAAAAGTTTTTTCCTTTGAAAAATGTTTTGCCATGCCTTTAGCTTGAATGTGACACCCTTGCTTCATTTATTATGTGGTTCTATGAATATGCAAATTGGCCCCGCCTCCACTCACTCACACTGATTGGTTACAAGGTAGTTTGTGACGTCAGAAACACCAGCGATTTCAAACGTTTTTGAGACTGTCTTAAAGAGAAAATACTCCGCAATAGTGTTGACTTATGAATTTGCACGTGGTTCAAGACCACATAGATATATAAACAACATTAAAAGCTAGATTTTTTTCCCACAGGGGGACTTTAAATGCAGGTATATAACCTAGGCATACAAAATGCAAAATTATATAAACATTTTCTAAACATATTTTTTCCAACATTATTCTCATATCTGTTTTACAAAGGTCAAGTTATAGAAAAAAATTAGCCTGGAACCGAAAAATGGACATACTGAATATAAAAATGTAATTTAAAAAAACATTATTATGGTTAGAGTCTTGTTTTCATTTTCGTATTGGTCCTGGTGTCCTCCTCTTGGACATATCATAAAATATTAAACAAAATTTTCACAATTTGTTTCTTATACTCCAAAAAATTTTATGATGTAAAAAAAAAATTCACAACACCTTTTTATGGATCTCAGAAGGATAAGACAAAATGTTTTAAATAATAGTTCTAACTACAAGTGTGCTAAAATAAATATCTTCCAATGCAGGTGACTTCAGTTTCTAATCATTCCTGTGCTGGCTTTGTCACAGTGTTGGGTTTGTGTTCCCCTGATGTCCACTAGATGTCCTCCTTTCCCACGGTGTCCTTCACTTATGAACTACATTTCCCACGATCCTTTGTCTCATCATTGCACTCAGCTGTTTCTTATCACTGATCATTGCACTCAGCCAATTCCCCATTATCATTGTCGATTCCCTGTGTATATAACCCTGTCTGTTTCAGTATGTGTCACGGAGTCCTTGTATTATGTCCCCACACTTCCGTTATTTGTATCATACTGGTTCTCGTTTGTATTTTATGTTTTGGATTGCCTTATTGGACTTTTGACCCCTGCCTGGATGACTAAGAGTTTGGATTGCCCTTTTATATTAAACTGCTGCTTTTGGATTTTCTGCCTCCAGTGTGTGTTCCGTGACAGAAGGACTCCGTCACACAAGATCCAGCGGTATGTTTCTCAATATCTCTTCCCCAGCCACCGAGCGGGAGAGAAGGGAGTTTTTTAAGGGGACCCGATTAGTTAAGTTTCGTGGAACCCGTGGAGGTCGCAGTGGAGGAGGTGGTCGAGAGCCTGTTCACGTCCCGTCTGCCCAGTCAGAGACTGTTCACGTCCCGTCTACCCAGTCAGAGACTGTTCACGTCCCGTCTGCCCAGTCAGAGAATCTTCACGTTCCGTCTGCCCAGCGAGAGACTGTTCACGTTCCGTCTGCCCAGCGAGAGACTGTTCACGTCACGTCTGCCCAGCGAGAGACTGTTCACGTCACGTCTGCCCAGCGAGAGACTGTTCACGTCACGTCTGCCCAGCGAGAGACTGTTCACGTCACGTCTGCCCAGCGAGAGACTGTTCACGTCACGTCTGCCCAGCGAGAGACTGTTCACGTCACGTCTGCCCAGCGAGAGACTGTTCACGTCACGTCTGCCCAGCGAGAGACTGTTCACGTCACGTCTGCCCAGCGAGAGACTGTTCACGTTCCGTCCGCCTTCCTGGGCCGGGACTATCTGGAGCGTCTGGCTCGGATCCTGGACATGCCCGTGTCTGCTGTTCCAGAGCCGGAACCAGTGTCTGCTGTTCCAGAGCCGGAGCCGGAGGCAGAGCCAATGGCCGTTCCAGAGCCGGAGGCAGAGCCAGTGCCCATTCCAGAGCCGGAGGCAGAGCCATTGCCGGTTCCAGAGCCGGAGGCAGAGCCATTGCCGGTTCCAGAGCCGGAGGCAGAGCCAGTATCCGTTCCAGCGCCGGAGGCAGAGCCAGTGCCGTCTGCCTTCTTGGATCTGGACTATCTGGAGCGTCTGGTTCGGATCCTGGACATGCCCATGTCTGCTGTTCCAGAGCCGGAGCTAGTGTCTGCTGTTCCAGAGCTGGAGGCAGAGCCATTGCCCGTTCCAGATCCGGAGGCAGAGCCAATGCTTGTTCCAGAGCCTATGCCTGTTCCAGAGCCGGAGGCAGAGCCAATGCCTGTTCCAGAGCCGAAGGCTGAGCCAATGCCTGTTCCAGAGCCGGAGGCTGAGCCAATGCCTGTTCCAGAGCCGGAGGCTGAGCCAATGCCTGTTCCAGAGCCAGTGTCTGTTCCAGAGCCAGTGTCTGTTCCAGAGCCAGTGTCTGTTCCAGAGCCAGTGTCTGTTCCAGAGCCAGTGTCTGTTCCAGAGCCAGTGTCTGTTCCAGAGCCAGTGTCTGTTCCAGAGCCAGTGTCTGTTCCAGAGCCAGTGTCTGTTCCAGAGCCAGTGTCTGTTCCAGAGCCAGTGTCTGTTCCAGAGCCAGTGTCTGTTCCAGAGCCAGTGTCTGTTCCAGAGCCAGTGTCTGTTCCAGAGCCAGTGTCTGTCCCAGAGCCAATGCCTGTTCCAGAGCCAGTGCCTGTTCCAGAGCCAGTGTTTGTTTCTGTGTTTGTGTCTGTTTTTGTGACTATTACAGTTCTTGTGGCTGTTCCTGAGCCGGTGTCTGCTGTTCCTGAGCCGGTGTCTGCTGTTCCTGAGCCGGTGTCTGCTGTTCCTGAGCCGGTGTCTGCTGTTCCTGAGCCGGTGTCTGCTGTTCCTGAGCCGGTGTCTGCTGTTCCTGAGCCGGTGTCTGCTGTTCCTGAGCCGGTGTCTGCTGTTCCTGAGCCGGTGTCTGCTGTTCCTGAGCCGGTGTCTGCTGTTCCTGAGCCGGTGTCTGCTGTTCCTGAGCCGGTGTCTGCTGTTCCTGAGCCGGTGTCTGCTGTTCCTGAGCCGGTGTCTGCTGTTCCTGAGCCGGTGTCTGCTGTTCCTGAGCCGGTGTCTGCTGTTCCTGAGCCGGTGTCTGCTGTTCCTGAGCCGGTGTCTGCTGTTCCTGAGCCGGTGTCTGCTGTTCCTGAGCCGGTGTCTGCTGTTCCTGAGCCGGTGTCTGCTGTTCCTGAGCCGGTGTCTGCTGTTCCTGAGCCGGTGTCTGCTGTTCCTGAGCCGGTGTCTGCTGTTCCTGAGCCGGTGTCTGCTGTTCCTGAGCCGGTGTCTGCTGTTCCTGAGCCGGTGTCTGCTCCGCCCTGGCCGCCCGAGGGGTCTTCGCCGCCCTGGCCGCCCGAGGGGTCTTCGCCGCCCTGGCCGCCCGAGGGGTCTTCGCCGCCCTGGCCGCCCGAGGGGTCTTCGCCGCCCTGGCCGCCCGAGGGGTCTTCGCCGCCCTGGCCGCCCGAGGGGTCTTCGCCGCCCTGGCCGCCCGAGGGGTCTTCGCCGCCCTGGCCGCCCGAGGGGTCTTCGCCGCCCTGGCCGCCCGAGGGGTCTTCGCCGCCCTGGCCGCCCGAGGGGTCTTCGCCGCCCTGGCCGCCCGAGGGGTCTTCGCCGCCCTGGCCGCCCGAGGGGCCGCCCTGGCCGCCCGAGGGGTCTTCGCCGCCCTGGCCGCCCGAGGGGCCGCCCTGGCCGCCCGAGGGGTCTTCGCCGCCCTGGCCGCCCGAGGGGCCGCCCTGGCCGCCCGAGGGGTCTTCGCCGCCCTGGCCGCCCGAGGGGCCGCCCTGGCCGCCCGAGGGGTCTTCGCCGCCCTGGCCGCCCGAGGGGCCGCCCTGGCCGCCCGAGGGGTCTTCGCCGCCCTGGCCGCCCGAGGGGTCTTCGCCGCCCTGGCCGCCCGAGGGGTCTTCGCCGCCCTGGCCGCCCGAGGGGTCTTCGCCGCCCTGGCCGCCCGAGGGGTCTTCGCCGCCCTGGCCGCCCGAGGGGCCGCCCTGGCCGCCCGAGGGGTCTTCGCCGCCCTGGCCGCCCGAGGGGCCGCCCTGGCCGCCCGAGGGGTCTTTGCCGCCCTGGCCGCCCGAGAGGTCTTCTTCGCCCTGGCCGCCCGATGGACTTTACGTCTCGCCCTGGCCGCCCGATGGACTTTGCGTCTCGCCCTGGCCTCCCGATGAACTGTGCGTTTCGCCCTGGCATCCCGATAGACTTTGTGTTTACCCCTGGATGCCCGATAGATTTTTTGTTTTGCCCCGGTCCCCGGTTAAACCCTCACTCCTTGTTCCTGTCTCCCTTCATGGACCTGGCCCACCTTCCCTCCCCCTGATCCTCCACCGTTCCACCTCCCTCCTGAACCTCTTGTATTATATTGTGTTGTGTTTTCTGTGTTTCTTGTTGTTGTCATGGAGCGTCTGGTAGCCGCTCCGTAGAGGGGGGGTTATGTCACAGTGTTGGGTTTGTGTTCCCCTGATGTCCACTAGATGTCCTCCTTTCCCACGGTGTCCTTCACTTATGAACTACATTTCCCACGATCCTTTGTCTCATCATTGCACTCAGCTGTTTCTTATCACTGATCATTGCACTCAGCCAATTCCCCATTATCATTGTCGATTCCCTGTGTATATAACCCTGTCTGTTTCAGTATGTGTCACGGAGTCCTTGTATTATGTCCCCACACTTCCGTTATTTGTATCATACTGGTTCTCGTTTGTATTTTATGTTTTGGATTGCCTTATTGGACTTTTGACCCCTGCCTGGATGACTAAGAGTTTGGATTGCCCTTTTATATTAAACTGCTGCTTTTGGATTTTCTGCCTCCAGTGTGTGTTCCGTGACAGGCTTGTTCGAGTTCGTCTTTTTGTGAGCTCTCCGAGACAGTGATCCAGCGTTTGATGTTTTATCAGAACCAGGCCTTCGGTTACATGGCAGAGGAAACGGCAGACCAGAAGAGTTCAGCTGCTTTACGGAGTACTCAGTCTTCGGCAGAGCGCTCTGTTTAAAAGGCCCGATCTTTGGAAGAATTACATTTTGTCTTGCACCGGCTTGAAAGCTGTTCTCTTTCTTTGTCTCGTTTTCCTGTAGTTCTACTTGACAAGTGACCTCCTCGAACCACTCATCAAACCACTGGTCATCGCTGGTATTGTCCAGCCATGGAGTCAGAGACCAGTCACCGGTCAGCGGGTTCCACTGCTCTTTCTCAACTTCCTCCATTTTCTTCACCTTCTCTGTGGGAAAAGTATTTTTCTGTTGCAACTGTTGGCTCTGAGGCACGATTTTTGGAAGATGCATTGAGGCTTTTTCATCATCCCTCAAAGAACAAGCATTCGGCTGGAGCTCGACACTCGTCTGGAGTTTCACATTATTTTTCTGGAGCACTTTTACAGAAGAAGTATTTTTCTGAAGGAACGTATGTGTATGCTGGGACAAGTGTTTGTTCTGGGACACACCATATAGACGTGTTGGCAAGCTGGCTCTTGCGTTTGATCCCTTTTTGCGAAGCTCATTCTTGCCGTCTTCTTTGACTCGGACACCCCTGTTGGCACAGGAATCATTGGGCCAAAGACTCGAGGCGAAACCCCTGACCTCACCGGGACCCCAGGACGCCGCGGGACAGAAGAGATTGTTTAGATGGGTCCCCTGCTTTTTGGCATCGAAACTCTTTTTCTTCATTTTCGGCAGTTTGGTAGACGCGCAGGAGCGTGCGTTCCTGTCACCGTTATCATTGTGGATCGAGCCGAGTCCATGAATCACGATCTGAAGTCGGCGAGGGATCGCAAGCGAATAGCGTATTGAGCTATCACTCATTTAAAATGTGCTGTTGTGATGCATTATCGGAGATCTGCGCGAACTGCGGCATAACCTTTAAAAGTAAACATCGCGTCACGTTTACAACACCTTTGAACGCACGGTATCAAAAGCATAGCGGTGATATGCTCAATGACAGTCTTAAACTGAAAATCGAAATTTAATAGGCCTATATTTTACTAATAAAAACATAATAATAAAAAAAACATAATAGCCTAATGATGATAGGCTAACAGACCTAATAATAATAATTGGTGGAAATCAATTCTTAAAAGTCATCTTTTGAAAACGGTGATCTTTATGTTGCAATGGTGCTTACATTTTTAATAGATTCTGCATTGTAGACCTTTACGAATAAAGAATTGAACTCCAAACAACTACCCCCTATGTAGGCGATTATCATATGATAAGCGATTAAATTAGTGACTGTTTTTAGACATAAAATGTTGTATATTTATAGGATATAGCATAATCAAATAGTGATGTTTTAGACAGGTCTTGATTCAGATGGCAAATATCATATTTAGCCTAAGTTGAGCGTCCAGCTTGCCTAATCCCTATATTTATAATGAAACCATCATATTTAAAATATGATAGGCCTATTAATCATATAATAAAATATTTACTATTGTAAAGTTATTAAATTGTGGGAAATGTTTTCGTAATCTTTACTTTTTAAAATAATTTTGTTTCTGTATTTTTCATATGAACAAATTTTAATGACAGAATATTTATTGAATAAAAATGCATTATTTTATTTATAAAAAAATAAACTGAAAATAGTATAAACTCTGCTAAAGTGATTAAGCAAGTCGGTACTGAAATGTAAAAATGTGGCTTTGAGCGCTGTGGGGCGGAATCGTAAACACCTCTGATTGGCCATTGTATTCACGCGCTCATCGGATATGTCTGTGATTGGCTACAATGATCAGCGCTTCAAAAACAGGTTGAAAATATACATCAATGACGCTCTTCCCCGAGCGCTTACACAGATAAAGACTGCTGAGTGCTTTCAAACTCTCCCACTCCCGTTTTTTAAAACAATTTCAAAAACTTCCGTGCACTCAAACGCTCCCGTGCCTTGTTCATTGTAGCCAATCACAGATATCCGATGAGCGCGTGAACACAACAGTGCTCAAAGCATCACAATTTAAAAATGTCAGTCAAGTCGGTACTTTTTACAACTCTAATCTGTTCATCATATAGAGCGATCGAGTCTCTACAGAAAATTTAGACTAAACTGCGAAGCATCAAAGTTTTAGTTGCGTAACTGTCAATGGAGGGACAGAAAGCTCTCAGATTTCATCAAAAAGATCTTCATTTGTGTTCCAAATATGAACGAAAGTCTTGCGGGTTTGAGGGTGACAATTAATGACAGAGTTTTCATTCTTAGGTGACCTAAGGTTTAAGGTGAGCCTTTAAACTGTAGCCTAATATTTAGTCTATTTATTTAATATTTCATCATTTTTATTTTATTTTGTTAAAATTGCAATGATTTTGCATTTTATGACCCCCCCCCCCCCATGTAGTCTACATATAAACAACTTTGATCCATTACTCTGCAGTAATGTAAACATGTAAATATAAACAACTTTGATAAGCACTGCATTAATGTAAACATGTAAATATAAACAACTTTGATAAACACTGCAGTAATGTAAATACCTTTGATCACAGTTTTTTTGGGTGCGGACTGATGAGGCAGTGAACCCGAGGTTACCTCGTGAGTCAGTCCTAGAGCTCCTGTCCGATTATAGGGAAAAATCGGGTCCACCGGAGGCGTCTTAAATGCGTCTTAAGCCTGTTTTATGCTTCTGCGTCGAATCGACGGTGTACCCCCTCAGACACCTCTGCGTCGCCGCGAACCCCTCTCCGACCCCTCCACCGTCGCTCGACGTGCACCTCCAAAAAATTGTAACTACGCGTCGATGGCGACACAGACCGCAAGGGCTGTGATTGGTCAGATGCAACGCGATGCAACGCAACCTGACGCAGAACCATAAAACGGCCACAACGCCGTAGGAGTGACGGCGTAGCTACGCCGTGGAGTTGACGCAGAAGCATAATGAGGCCTTTAAAGGCCTTTAAGACGCCTCCGGTGTCCTACATTTTTTGGAGGTGCACGTCGAGCGACGGAGGAGTGGTCGGATTGGGGTTCGCGGCGACGCAGAGGGGTCTGCGGGGGTACGCCGTCGATTCGAGGCAGAAGCATAAAACAGGCTTAAAGGCCTCATTATGCTTCTGCGTCAACTCCACGGCGTAGCTACGCCGTCACTCCTACGGCGTCGTGGCCGTTTTATGGTTCTGCATCAGGTTGAGTTGTATCGCAGTGCATCTGACCAATCACAGCCCTTGTGGTCTGCGTCGCCTCGACGCGTAGTTACAATTTTTTGGAGGTGCACGTCGAGCGACGGAGGAGTGGTCGGATTGGGGTTCGCGGCGACGCAGAGGGGTCTGCGGGGGTACGCCGTCGATTCGAAGCAGAAGCATAAAACAGGCTTAAAGGCCTCATTATGCTTCTGCGTCAACTCCACGGCGTAGCTACGCCGTCACTCCTACGGCGTCGTGGCCGTTTTATGGTTCTGCATCAGGTTGAGTTGCATCGCAGTGCATCTGACCAATCACAGCCCTTGTGGTCTGCGTCGCCTCGACGCGTAGTTACAATTTTTTGGAGCTGCACGTCGAGCTACGGCGGAGGGGTTCGCGGCGACGCAGAGGGGTCTGCGGGGGTACGCCGTCGATTCGAGCAGAAGCATAAAACAGGCTTAAGCCTTGGTTATACTCGACGCGTCCGCACGAGCACGAGTCTCCGCTGACTGCGCGCGTACCTCCCCAAACGGACGAGGCGTTTATACTGGACGCGCTCGCTGTTGTGCTATTCTGTGAAACGGCAGGGGGCGACTCGGAGAATTCTCCTCTAAACCACCAGGAATCAGTAGTGAAGAAGTAGTTTTCCGTTTATTAGTAGTTTATTACTTGCTGATTCATATAAAAAGAGTAATAAATGCAGTAGGTTTATTGTACTCTCACTCCATGTAAACTAGTTAAACAACTGAAGCCTTATTGAAGAGTGTTTAAACCTTAATTTCATCAGCAGGGCTTACTTCTGCTATTGTAGGCTTATTTTGTAAATGTAAGCAGTTACGTTAGACAAGTGCAAACTGGGTGCTTATGCAAATGTATTCCTATTCACAAAATGAGAGGCTTTTATGGTCGCCCATCAATACAAATGTCTCTGTGTATAGAAGGATCATAAACATGCTGGTACAGATGTATCAGTTCGGCCAGATTCGGCTCGAAGTCGTTCATCTTCGGATGCGGCGCCGCGCGCGAAGTTACAAAAAGTGCCGTGCACACCGCCAGGCGAAATGGGGTCTTGCGCACCCAACGCGCACGACCGCCCACATCGCAATGACGTCACTTTTGCCGCGCGCACCTTCGCGCCCTTGCGGACGCGTCGACTATAAACAAGGCTTTAGGCGCCGAAATAACACCACACAGACAGTTTAATCACCGTGGGAAAATCTCAGTGTAAAACTGTGAGTTGTGACAAATATGATAGGCTGCACCGATGTTTTGCCAGATGAGAAGAAGTTTATCTATGTATCATCTTTTTACTCTTTTAGTTAATTTTATACCTGATATATCTCTTTTGATTTCTTGTATAACTGTTTTAATTTTCCTTGTTTTTATTTTGCTGTTATTTTAATTCCTTTCTGTAAAGCACTTTGAATTGCCATAGTGTATGAAGTGTGATATAAATAAACTTGCCTTGCTTTGAACTGTAATTTAAACATGTAAATATAAACAACTTTGGTAAGCACTGCAGTAATGTAAATATAAACACATTTGATGTTTCACTTCAGTTTTTGTATATATGCCTATATGCATATATAAATAACTTTGATCCATTACACTGCAGTAATGTAAAAATGTAAATACAAACAACTTTGATAAGCACTTCATAATGTAAACATACCTTTGATGTTTCACTTCAGTTTTTGTAGGCATACATGTAAATATGAACAACTTTGATATAAAGCACTGCAGTAGCCTAATGCGAATTGAAATAACTGTCACTGCAGTATTTGTAAACACGTAAATATAAATATTACTTTGATAAAAGTGTACAGCTACATGTCGATATATGTGGTTCGCTTTGTCAAATCTCGAAATCATGATTTTAGCTTTAAGGCTTAATGCACAGATTATTCTCTGAAAATGAGAACAATAGACTGAATTCTGAGGTCATTAAATGTGCTCTCACCAGTATGCATTGCCATAAAATATGATAAATAATAACAATATTTTAATGCATTTATTTAATTCACCCGCTTCGAATGTTAACGCCCATTCAATCGAGTGACAACATTCGAAGCTGTGCTTATTTTAGTTTTTGTGTGTTCTGATTTTGGTCCAAGCCTCTTCTGGACCCCGCGTCACCCCATCAGAAGGCGAAGATTCTGCTTTTGATCTTTTATAAAGGTACATGAGGACAGAATCAGGCCTTCTGTCGCCCATCGGAAGAAGGGGTGACACAAATGACTTCAATTTCTTCAAGGAGAAAATCTTCTGACGCATGTTCTGGTTCCGATCCCCAATTTCTGCCACATGTCCACTTTTTTCTATAATGTCTTGAAAGCTTTTCATTGGCTCCTTAATGGAAGAAGCTTTCTCCTGCTTCAACCCATCTCTCTCCAGCTGAACCTCATCTTTCTCCTGCTGCAACAATGGGCTCAGAGACAAACCTTCTGGGACAAACCTTCTGGCCTTTTGACCTTTCTTCACTTTCTTTGCCTGCTTTGTGGGAAAAGCATTGCTCTTCTTCGCACTGAGGCTCTGAGGCACAATTTCCGGAGGATGAGGGAAGTCAACATCTTCCTCGTTCTTTAGCTCGTCTACAGAAGAAGCATTCGTCTGAAGTTCCTCAACAGAAGAAGCATTCGTCTGGAGTTCCTCTACAGAAGAAGCATTCGTCTGAAGTTCCTCAACAGAAGAAGCATTCGTCTGGAGTTCCTCTACAGAAGAAGCATTCGTCTGAAGTTCCTCAACTGAAGAAGCATTAATCTGGAGTTCTTCAACAGAAGAAGCATTTTGCTGTAAGAACTTTTGTCTATTCTGAAGCAAGTATTGTCTCTGGGGTACAGCTCTTCGAAGTGGTGTAACCTTGGCCTCTGTCTTTGTCTCCACAGACACATCACTTTGAAATGGTTCATAGCTCGCTCTTGTATTACCGGTTGTCTCCTCAGGCCCACTTCGTAGGCCATTCTCTGAACCGCCTTTGTGATCTTCATTATTCTGTTGCGTTTCTTTGGGAGGGAAATGCTTCCTGAGCAATTTATTGAACTGTTTTTTCAAGATGAGAGTTCTGTCTTCCTCTACTTGTGCCTTTACATGGAGGCCCTTGTCGACACAATAACTATGGATGCTGAACTTAGGAAAGGGCGCCAAACTCCTGACGACAGAGTTGGGGATATAACCATCAGGAGCAACGGGCCAGATTATTTTGTCGAGATTCCTCTGCTTACTGACATCAGACAACCTGATTTTACCCGACAGTTTGGTAAGTGTCATCGCGAATCACGAGTAAAGAGACCGCAAGCGAACAATCAGGCTGTAAAAGTCAGCGAGGAATCACTAGAAAATGTGTGTGTGTAGGCTTATGTTATGACGTCATCGCACTGTAACGTCAAACTAAAATTCCATTCGCTTGTTTAAATAGCCCAAGATAATCTTCAAAAGTAAACAACACGTTTAAGACAAAAATTACAATTTTGAGCACAGATTACAATATTAAAATTATTTTGATATATAACGTTGAATGAGCAACCTGTTTTGAGACGCACCTAAGCGGGAATACCGAATCGGCATTCTCAACTGTCAAATAATTTAGCTATATTAGCTATTATTGTTTATTATTATTTTTTTATTAATAATACTGATAGACCTACTATTGTTGTTGCTGTTATTGCATATAAATAATTTGATTACTGATGCTGTCAAAATCGACTGGAAACATTGAAATTTGATGATGATAAAAAAGTTCGTAATAATTTTGTATTATATATATATATATATATATATATATATATATATATATATATATATATATATATATAACCTACCAATCAATCAAACTACCGGGTAGATTGTACAAAATATAGCCGTTACTTATTAGCTAAGCTCCAAAAAAGGCTAATACGCAGAAACACAAGGGTTGTCCTCATTTTAGATAAAATTGGAGATTAGATAGAATTCGATAATTGATGTAACATTTTTTTTTTAAATGTATAACAAAATCTTTAGATGCAAAACAATCATAAACAATCCGCTACAATAGGGATATATTTCACAAGGAGACAATAAAGCAGCATTCACGCTCATATTGATGTATATTTAATGCAGTTTGGTCCTTGAGTTTGATTCAATGACACGAGTTTAATTTAGGAGCTTTTTTTTTTAAAATCAATCAACAATTTATAATTATATAATCTATAGCCTACTAATATAGGCCTATACTTATCTTTCTTTTATCAAGAAATACTTTCTGCATAAATTTTTGAGGACTTTTGAACAGAATTAGCGTTCACAAAATGTTTAGATTTCTATGTAAATCCCACACTGCCCCCTGCAGGCATCAGCTGACTGTCCCATGGCGAAGATGCTCAGTCACTATTGGCACCTGGATGGAGATAGACAGAGGAAGCAGGAAAGGGAAACCCCTTCATCTTTGGAGTCTATGGACAAAAAAAGACTGAGAGAGGGTGAAAGGATGGAAACAAGGTCAGAGACAAATATTTGCTGTTACTTACCATTTTGAAGTGTGTATTTTCCACCATATATCACATTTCATTTTAATTGTTTTTCAACTATGTAATTGACAGATTTACCTCATCACAACACACTTATAATCATACAGCCAGTGTGATAAAGGCAAGGTAACAACCAGAGAGTCTGCATTCAATAATAATATTAATCAATGCAAGCTGAAAAAGAAGTTATTCATATGCAAGACAAACAGATATTTCAACTTTATTTTGTCGCATCATAAATTACATTTCGACCACAGTCAGTTATTGCAATACATGCTGATGACAGCAGATGTTTTATAATGACATGCCAATTAGTAATTCAGCGTATTGTTCCCAAGTAATAATTCAATATTTTCAGAGAATAATCTGCATAGAAAAGCAAAGCCTTAACAGTCAAGCTCAACTGAGCGATGAAAATGTAATTTTTCTTGGTAACACATTATATTCTAAAAGTACCTATACAGACATTTTCATGTTATGATGATACATGAATCTGGGAGTCATCTGTCTAAAAATATAATTTCACTTTTTTTATATATGAAACTGCTGAACAATGTACATCCTATTAGAGTAACATACAACATATTCATTGCAATGCATATGGTAAATGTTCATCTAGCTTTGAAGGCCCAAATGGGTAATCAGTATTAGTAGTAGTAGTAGTAGTAGTTGTGTTTATTAGTAGTAGTGCGTATTAACATTCAGTTAAAGTGATAGTTCACCCAAAAATGAAAATTAGCCAATTATTTACTCACCCTCAAGGTGAATATGACTTTCTTTTTTCAGACGAATAGCCTACAATCAGAGTTATATTAAAAAATGTACTGGCTCTTCCAAGCTTTATAATGGCATTGAATGGCTATTTCTGTTTTGAAGTCCATAAAAGTTCATCTATCCATCATAAATGAACTCCACACTGCTCCGGGGGTTAATAAAGGCCTTATGAAGCGAAGCGATGGGTTTGTTTAAGAAAAATATTTATATTTACCTTGTTACAAAGTAAAATTCGAGCTTTTGGCCAAACGGCCATTAGCAGTCTACTTGTGCCTAAAGCACAAATTGTGATGTCAGAAGTAGCGTAGTGCGTCTGGCGTAGCGTAAATATCAGCAGGACGTCGCATTACTCACACAAGTTGCGCTTTAGACTTGGAAGTGAATAAAGTGGAATCCGAATGTTCGTTTGGCCCGAAGCTAGAATTTTTCTTTGTAACATGTTAAATATTAATATTTTTCTTAAACAAACTCATCGCTTCACTTCCGAAGGCCTTTATTAACCCCCCGGTATAGTGCCGTGTGGAGCACTTTTATGATGGATAGATGCACTTTTATGGACTTCAAAACGGAAACAGCCATTCACTGCCACTATAAAGTTTGGAAGAGCCAGGACATTTTTTAATATAACTCTGATTATATTCGTCTGAAAGAAGAAAGTCATATATACCAAGCATGACATTAGGGGGACTAAATCATGGGCTAATTTAAATTTTTGGCTGAACTAACCCTTTAAGACGGCTTACACTTACAGTAACTAATGTGTGAGTGTATTTAGCAATGACAGAATCAATTCATGTGTGAAAGCAGATGTAGAAAAGGTGTGGAAATGTTGCAGTTCTTGACATTTAAGCCCCAGGAAAACGTCTCCAGCTGCCTATTTGGCACTGAGGTCCACCACGAGATGCTGGTACGCCATGGTCTTTCCTTTAAAACTGGCCGCTAACAGAATATCCTTATTGTCAACAGACACCAGACTGAACCCTCGAGGCGCTAGCATGTTCAGTTCCTGAAAGGGCAGGAACCTTTGAGTGAGGTCGTCCCACAGATAGATCCGAGAGAAGGAATAATCGCTCCCCAGCAGAAGGTACTGCCTCACTCCGACGCTGAACGGATACACGGCCATTGAGCCGCGTGACGGCAGGGTTTGGATCTCCACGAAGCGCTGGTTGTCCCAGCGCAGGATCTTCGAGTCTCCTATGAAGCGCGTGAGGCAGAGATACAGCACTTTTCGCACCCAGAAGTGCTTAACCATCTGCACATCGCCTGAATCTGTAATCTGCGAGTGGTAGAGGAACTGGCGTTGGCTGCGGTTCCACTGATACACCACCGGGGGCTGCGAGGAGCTGGAGAGGATGAGGCGAGGTTTGCCGTCCACCTCCAGGAAGTCGATGTGTGTGTCTCTGTGCCAGGGATGGAGAGACTGGTGTGAGTAAAAGCCGTTGCTGTTCCAGCGGTACAGGCTGGTGGAACCGGCTTTGGAGCTGTCGACTACAGCAAAATACCAGTCGTCTTCAATCTGGAAAGTCTCGATGAAGTTGGGTTTACGGACACGGGTGGTGTCGATGTCCTGGATTTTGACGAAGCGCAATGGACCCTCCTCCCATCTGACAACAACAACGGGATGTCATAATAAGAATAGATGATGATGATGATATATTTACATGCAAAAATTATATAAATCTAACTCTTTGAGGTATTGAAATAATAAGGTGCATTCAGTAGTTTGGTGATGATTGAAAATGTTTTACACACTAAGAAATTAATTAGGCCCTGTTTACACCTGGTATTAAGATGTGTTTTGGGCGATCGGATAACAACTTGATGACGCTAAATACAGGTGTAAACGGGGTCTAAAGCTGTGCGCACACTTAGATTTGTTCATTTGATCTGGACCAAAAAAAACATTTAGTCCTGGTTCGCTTATCTTTCAAATTGGCATTTGTAACACCGAACCTAAAGACATAGGAATGTGTTCACAACCTGATTGGTCGGCTTTTCTTATGTGTGTTTCGCGACAGAACTTAGCGAACATCCAAAACAATGCTGTGTTCTGGGATAAATGCGCTCGTTGTTTGTGCGTAGCTACATATGATGGTATTTTGACCAGCTGAGAACTCGTGAAGAGCTTATAAAATGTGTAAAGGAGTCAAAACAGCGTCAGGAATCCCTCCGTCACACACACACACACACACACACACACACACACACAGACACAGACACACACACGCACGCACACACACACAGACACACACAGATCTGTTGTGAGGAGACGCGGTTCTGATGCCTGTACTGAACTGTGATGGACAAAATCACGACTATGACGAGAAGAAAACAGGAACTGTCCTTTGTAAGGTTGCATCTTGTGACATCATGTCCTGATTTTGGTTCGTTTACATGTCTTTGTTCCGTTTTGCGTTCAGATTTAATTCAAACCGAACCAAAGTTCGTTTGGAAGCGGATCGAGATCCATCTTTTCAGCGACTCTGTCCCTTTGTTTGATGGGCATCAAGGTTCAGATGACGGAGTTCAAATTTATTCAAATGAACCGCACTTACAGAGCAATCCAACCAAACATGCCAAGTGTGACACACCCTTAGACAACGGAACATACTTTTTTTGTTGGAGAGGTAATTAATGAACCGCTGTGGTATCGGTACCCGAAGTATGCGAAGAACAGCGATGGAGACACTAGCTAAAGAACTACTGATTGCACCTTTTGTAAAAAATGAAAAATGCAATGTTATTTCTTAAGGGTAAAATCTGATAATAGAGAAAGTATATTCAGACAATATTTGAGTGTCTACAATAGTGATGGGAGACATGAAGATTTTCCAAGTTCTGAATCAACTTAACTAATTACTTTGTAAAACGATTCTCTGTTTCAATGCACTTGAAACGCTTGAGGCTTCCAGCACCTGCTGGTCAAAAAGCTGGGGTGGGTGATACACCGGTAGACACGATTAACCAGTTGAAATTTGTCAACCGGTAGAGATATTAGGCTATCGTCTCTATAGTGGTTACGCTCACTGTCATTAAAAATGATAATTTGCATGCATTTTTAAGCATTGTGTATTAAAAAGAAATGATTTTGAGCCACTGAAGCACAATAAGCAGTGAAAGAGAACTAATTTCGCCATATACGCACATGAAGCCACTGCTCATAAAGCGCATGAGAACTGAACTGAGTGCGTTTTGCTGCCTAATTGGGCTCAAACGGTCAAATACACACATTTATGAGTCAAAATGCCGAACTTTGCAAGTGTCCTCGTAAACAGAGACATTTTTGTCTTAAGTGAACGTAAACAGTTGAGAAAGAAAACGCATGTGTAACAGTATATTGGATCCGTGCGTCAGGTTTTAAAGTGACAGCAGCCTAATAAACCTGCTGTCGTATGAGTTATTAATGTTAATCAAACAACAAAAGAGAGAAAATCTCTCAGTGTTCCTGACTTAATCACTTTTGTAACTTAATAAGAAAAAATATATATTTAATTTACACAGTGGCGACCATGCAGTGTTGTTTATATTACTTTATACAATGTATGTATTTATGTTTGTTCTATTGTAGTTTATTTGTTCTATTGGTTGTAATTAGTTTATTTATTGTTATTTCATCACTGATTGTGTACTTGTTTTCAGTAGCTTGAGTTTTTTTCCTTTACTTTGTCTTGTAGTTTTTTGTGAAATTGAAATTGGTGAAAATATTTATAAATTTCAATGGTATAAAATTTTGATATCATAAAAACCTTATTTAAAGCAAAAAATAACTATATTGTGATATATATTGTTATCTTGAAATAAAATTACTCGTATGACGATGTAAGATATTGGTCATATCGCCCACTCATATGTAAATGCATCGAAAACTCAGCCCAAACAAAATGAAACTTTATAAAACCAATTACAAAATTTTCATTAAAGTGTAAATTATTAAATTTAATCTAAAAATAATTAAATACCATTATACCATTAAAAGAAGGTTCTGTAAAATTAGTTTTTTATCTGTTTTTTTTTTATTAGGCAGGGCTTGGCAATTAGAAGCAATTAAGAATAATGTTCGTTTGTGTGTTATACACGCACAAGTATTAAAATTCATTAAAAATGAACTATAAATAAAGCAAAACATAAAACTGACACAAGATTAGTGAAAAACCATTAGACACTCGTTGATGACCAGGTCAAAGGCATCTAGCGGCGAAATGTTGATGTTGAAAATATTGAAGTTGATACAAAGTCCGAACCACTGATTACAAATAAAAGAAACGCAAATGCTTCATGAAGCAGTGTTTCCGAATGTCCCCATCACTACTATCGAGTCCATAACTAAAATAGTGCACACATACTTGTAGATGTGTGATCCTCCAAAGAGCTGAGCCACAACCATGTAGAGAGTGTTGTTGATAACCACAGGTTTACAGTAGACAGCAGAACGAGCTGGAAGGCGCATAAAGTACATATTCAATCATTATGTTTTAATAATCTTGTCATTCTTTAAAGAAATTCACTTATTTTGATGTGTTGACTCGCATACTAAAGCACATGTGAAGGACTTTTTAATTATTATTTTCACTACAGTGTGCGATATTACATTTCAAGTAAATATATTTTAAATGTACTAAATTGCAATTACAAATATATTTAAAAACATGACATACAAGTATATTTTAGTTTAACATGAATGCTGGTCTGTACATTCGGCAGTACACTTCAACCATATTTCAAAGACAATATATGTAATTGAGAAATTACATATAAAGATGTACTTACATTTTCATTTAAGTGCAATTAACATGCAATTAAGTGTCTGAAAAGATTACATTGAGATGTCACTCTCTCATGAAACAAGATTTTGTGTTAAAGATTGGGAACCACTGCTTCGGAGAATATCCCGGAGAATATAATTTTCGGAGAATATAATTTTCTTTTCTTTTTTTGCACTGGTTCTACCTTTTAAATAAAAAATTGAATAACAGATGGCGTTTGACTTACATGTGATGTTGTAATGTGTCTTGAAAAGCATGTTCACATGATCCCAAATGAACACGGTGCAGATTCCTGTGTTGGGCTGAGCAAAAACTGTGTACTGGTCATTGTTAAACTCGTATGACTCCACAGACAGAGACTGGAACGGGTATACCTCATATACGGCAAAATCTGGATCAGAAGAACGTTTCATATTCATATTCAGTCAGTGTAAATCGTACGTTTTTCACCATTTTAAAATCCACCTTATTTTAAATGGTCCTGCGGTGTGACATGATTTATTTACAAAAAGACTACATGCAATTAGTTGTAAATAATACATCTAAAATGATTTAAAAAAAAAACATTTCCAATTTTTCTATAATTATTATACATGCATCATATAAAAATACATACATGTATTTTTTATATGATGCATACAAATCAGAAATGTTTTTTTTTAAATCATTTATAAATATACATTTATTTATAATTGTATTATAGCATGTCTCAACACAGGACAATGCAGAAACTGTTTGAAATTTCATGCCAACAACACAGAAACACTACATGGCCAAAGGAACGTGGACATTTATTATCAAAATCAATGCCTTCTACTAGATGTTGGATCATGGATGCAGGAGGGTCTGAATCTCTGGCTCCAGTTCATCCTCAAAGCTGTTTGCGGTTCAGGTCTGGGCTTTGTGTAGACCAGTGAAGGCCATTTCTTTGTAGCCTGGATTTTGTATACAGGTTCATTTTTATGCTGGAAAAAAAAATTCTACCCAAACTGTTGCAACAAAGTTGAAAGAGGAGAATCAAGAATGTCACTGAGTGCTGCAGGAATGAGTCCTAAAACCTGGAAATGAGCTCGTAATTTAGCACTTCCGTCAGGGACACTATCGTCAAAGATAGTGGCCTTGACGGAAGTGCTAAATTGCAAACTCATTTCCAGGTTTTAGGACTCATTCCTATAATTGAACATTAATGATATCTGCAGTTCTGTTCTGTTTACCCTAAGGGTCGCTGCTCTCCTTGCTCTTATTCATGCTTGGCTGAATGGATGGGCATTGAGTTCTTGCCCAGAACAGAACCAGGCGCCAATCCAAACTATATGCTAATATCGTCAATCATCTTTGAACCTGTATACAAAATCCAGGCTACAAAGAAATGGCCTTCACTGGTCAGCAATTTTTCCAAGTTGGATGATTGACGAGATTAGCATATAGTTTGGATTGGCGGTCTGGTTCTGTTCTGGGCATGAACTCAATGCCCAACCATGCAGCCAAGCATGAATAACAGCAAGGAGAGCAGAAATAAACCCCCTAGGGTAAACAGAGCAGTACTGCAGATATCTTTAATGTTTAATCCTTTAATGTACAACATAATTTGAGAAAAATGAGTCTGAAGAGGAATATCAGAAGGCCAAGTCCTTACTGGATGAGAGGTAGAGCTGGGGATGAGGGAGGGTAATTCAATCCTGAGCAAAACCATAAATCTGCTGATAAACTGAATTGGCGTTATATACGGTTGCTGTGAGAGGCGTCGTATTCCAATAGGTAGAGCCGAGTCAGCTGATGTGAGCTTCACTGACGTGTCCTGCCAGAACTATGCTTGATTTCCGCTTCTGCCGTCCCAAGGACAATGGGTTTTTGGTTGAATGCCTGAAATAAGCTCAAGATATTTTCATTTTTTATTCTACACCATAACCTACATCAGTAATACCCCACTCCATTTTTTATTGCTAACACGTGTCTACCCAGGACTAAAGAGGTTATGGTGCCACTAAACCTCATCTGTAAATCAAAGGTGATCGAGCTTTCTCTGTAGTCGCCCCAAAGCTCTTGAACAATTTACCTTTAAGCATCAGGACCTCTCCATCTCTGGTTGCTTTTAAATCTAGCTTAAACAACTATTTTTACTCTCTTGCTTTCGAGTAATGTTGTGTATGTATTTTAAATTAGTCGGTGTTCTACGTTATGTATGTATGTGTGTATATACCCAGAATGATTTTGATACTTGATTTTTATATCCTTTTTTCTGTTACTTTTCTCTTTATTTTATTTGATTGATTTATTTTATTGTACAGTAAAGCACTTTGGATCAACTATGGTTCTGTTAAACTTGTGCTCTATAAATAAGACTTGACTTGACTTAAAGGTAAACTCAACTACTCACTCGTCACTATCACAGCCTTGTTGTGTTTATAATCACGCTCTTGCAAACTATTCCAACTATCCAACTTGTAGATTTTAAAGGGTTCATGAAATGCATTTTCAGATCTTTATATTATGTTTCTGGAGGTTAGCTGATGACCTTAGCAAAGTTTTTTGCACCATAAAAGTTGAAAATAATTGTAAAAAATTATAAATAAAAACACTACCTTTCAAGGGGTTACATCTTCTAGAAACACAAGTAAACGGCAACTACCGTGAACTTCAATGCCCGTCTTGGTTGAGCAAGAAAATGCATGTGTATCAGTATATTGGACCAGTGCATTCGCTCTTAAAGTGACAGCAGCCTAATATTCCTGCAAATGTCTGTGTTTTTAGTGTTAATCAAACAATAAAAGACAACAACAACAAAAATCTATTGCTGCTCTTAACGGAATAACTTTTGTAACTTTAATAGAGATTCATCTATATTAAATTTATTCAGTGAAGACTGTAAAATGTTATTCTACATTTGATAACTTTATTCTATTTTTGTACCGAAAATTTACTGTTAGACCTCTCTGAAAAGGGGAGGAAAAAGTTTGTTTCATTTGTGGGTTTTTTTCTATTTTATATATTTGTGCTATTGCTATTATTTGTTCTTATTTTATTACTGACTACTTAATAATATTTGAAATTTATATTATTCTAGTATGGTTTGCTGTGGTATCGAGTGTACATAAGTCAAACACAATGGAAACAATAATTATTTGTATTTATTTATTTATTACTTTTGTGGTGGGGCCAGTGAAAATGTTGGCAGAGCAAGTAAAGATGTGAACCACTGGCCTAACCGTGCCAGTAGCGTTGACCCCTGATCATAAACTTTTATTGGTCAGAGAGCTTATTTTCTGCAACAATGGAAAAGCTAATGGAAAAATCCTATATTGCCTTTCTCGCTAGGGACTTCCATGTCGGGCTATGAAAATACGTGATCCCTGCGGCAGTCTGTTGTTTAACTTTAAAGTTTGTTTTCAGATGATTTAAAGGGATAGTTCACCCAAAAATGAAAATTCTGTCAGTATTTACTCAACCTCATGTTGTTCAACCCCGTAAGACCTTCGTTCATCTTCAGAACACGAATTAAGATATTTTTGATTAAATCTGAGAGCTGGATCACTCCTCCATAGGCTTCTTGAGGGATTGAAACTTGTTCCCCGAAAAGTTATTAAAGACATCGTTAAAATAGTCCAAGTGACTACAGTGGCTCAATCTTAAGTTTATCAAGCGACGAGAATACTTTTTGTGCACAAAAAAAAACGACTTTATTGCAACTTAGTGTAACAGCGTAATGCTTCTGTGTTGTACGTCACACGTAGGCTCACTATTGGTCGACGCTGGTCATGTGTGTGATGCGTTTAACGTACAACACAGAAGCTTACGCTGTTATACTACGTCAACTGACTCGAGGCCCACAGAGAAGGAAATGAATAGTTGAATAAAGTCATTATTTTTGTTTTTTTTGCGCACAAAAAGTATTCTCGTCGCTTGATAAACTTAAAGGGTAACTAAACCCTAAACCAACTTTTTTCAGTTAATGGTCTGTAAGAATGGGGCTTCATAAATGCTGTTCATTGATTCGAGTAACTTTTTTGACATTTGGGTATAAAGTGTTTTAATTCTACAATTTATGGTGTAACAACATCTTAGAGCTGCCCTCTTCAGGTTGAACGTTGGCTACTGCAGTTGAATTTTCCTATTGGATGTTTTCAGTGGTTGGTGACGTAAGCAGGTTCCAGCTCACCACGCCCTTGGTACGAGCTACCACGCCCTTTGGCAGTATAAAAACCATCTTGTTTTGTCAAAACCCCTTTTTCGACAGTCCCGAAATCTAAGCTGTTGTCCCAAATCCCGAATCCTGCCCTGATTGTCCCGAAAATTATTCTAAATCAAAATCTTGGGTAGGCCTAGTTATTGTCTGATAAAACATTAAAAACTGTCCGTGGAGGTTGAGTCGTGAAGTCGCAGCAGCCGCGAGCACAGTGAATGAATGTGCAGCCAGTCTAAAGGAGTGATTGATTTGTCGCGGCACTGTGCGCCAAAAAATACTTCGGCAATGAACAATGACTACATATTAGACTACACCCCCAAACTCTACTTTGCAGCGGCGTCTTGAGGTGATTGATCATATATATTTTAATCACAATTTATGGTAAGGTTAAAGTTAATCCTCCGGGGTCGACAAACACGCAGGGCATTTTGCTGGATTTTTTCACATAGCGGCAAAACATGAATATGCCTACAGAGAGTGCGCGCGACTGACATCAACTCCATAAAACTCATCGGATGCCAATCGTGATGCGGGAGTTAAGACCGCAGTTTGAGCCAGCGACTCGAATTGATATGCTCTGGCCCTGTGTCCACAGACAATTCAACATCCTCGACTTAAAATGACAACTCTGTTGCAAAGCTACTTGCGTCACTCCAGTCACTCTCCATTTTAGAGTCTGACAGCAGCTGTCAATCAATCCGTCTCTGCGGGTCTCGGGTGCACGCCCCCCCACTCAGCCCCGCCCTCGGTTCGTCCCCTCTATCTCCGCTGGGCTCTGCCCACTTTTCCAGCATTTTTTCAAATATTGCCAGTGGGTCCAGTCAGGCTCTGACCAGGGGTTTAGTTACTCTTTAAGATTGAGCCACTGTAGTCACTTGGACTATTTTAACGATGTCTTTAATAACTTTTTAGGGAACAAGTTTCAATCCCTTAGAAGCCTATGGAGGAGTGATCCAGCGCTCAGATTTAATCAAAAATATCTTAATTCTTGTTCCGAAGATGAACGAAAGTCTTACGGGGTTGGAACAACATGAGGGAGAGTAAATACTGACAGAATTTTCATTTTTGGGTGAACTATCCCTTTAAGGAGCCTGGAATTTGAAGGGGGTGTCCTTATACTTTTGACCATGTAGAGTATATATTTGACAGAATTACAGATCTCAAATACCATGTGCTAAGAGTGTGTGAGTGTCCTTACCTGCACTTATGCAGTTGAAGTCGCGTGGCGTGAGGTCGTGGATGCGTCGACCCTGGAACTCAAAAGGACTGGCGCAGTAAATGGCTGGAACAGAGGTGTTGGTCTTCTCCATCCAGTCAACCAACCATTTGATCTTACAGTCACAACGAAACGAGTTCCCTCGCAGGTCTCTGCCAAGAGCGGAGTGAGGAATAAAAACATACACAAGAGATACAAAAATACATGAATTTTCCCGTTTAAAGAATAACTCTGATCTGATGAGGTATTGTTTAGTACAGGGGTTTTCAAACAGGGATGTGTGGAAAGTTAGAGGAAAATTATTTTATACAAAATGTTTAACAGAACATGCATACATGTTATTTATAAAAAAATAAAAAAATAAAAAGCCCTCAAAAATTGCACTCAATGGCAATTAAAAGCGACTCATTTTATTTTGGAAACATTTTGCCGTTATAATATAACACTATTTTTCACACACATTATAAATGGATCATGTAAGAATATAGCGTATATTAGTAAGACAATCCCTCACAGGGAAACTATCATATTTGGGTATTATACATACAGGTCTGTGAGGATGTCCAGGTGTTTGAAGAGATCTCTGGGAAGAACCTGCAGGTTGTTGTTGGATATAGACCTGATACAGAGAAAGAGGAGAGTCAGAGAGGCATAACATGACATATTTATCATGATTCATACCTCTATTCCTCAATCTAATCTATAAGGTACAATGAATGACACATTTGACTCATCATATTAGAAGCAGGGTGTGAATTACAATTATTCTCTGAATATTCAAGACTGTGGGGTGGACCATATATAAAAGTCTTCTGGTCCAAATGAGCCTGAACCCTTTTGGAACTAGTGGTGAAAAGACAATTTGTGTTTCTCAAGACAAACCTCAGATAACATTATTCAATAGAAATTAATTTAAAAGGTTGGCCACCCTGAAATCCATTGTAGAAGTCACACAAAGATGTTACTCTATGTAGGCTTTAATAAAAATATAAAAAAAACTTGATCATTTAATTCATGTTTGAAATTATTTCTGAAAAGAAAGTAACAAGTATAACAACAAAATAATTGTACAGCTTATTTATGTTTTATTTTAGTATTGTAACTTTTTTTTTATTTCTTATCTTAATCCATTTGGCAACTGCTTTTCTTTATCAATTTTTTTATCCGTTTCAAAATTTAATGAAAAAAAGAGGATAAATGTCATATTTTTGTGGAAAATGGATAAAGAAAAGCAATTGCAAATGCCATTTAAATGTTGCATTTAAAAATGTATAAATGGACTTTTTTATTGTTAACCTAACTATATTTTTAAACATGAATTAAATAATCACTTCTTAATGCATTATGCTGTACACCAATTTAAAAAAGTAATATATTTATAAATGTGTTTATTATTTTTGCATGAATACACTGTTAATTGACTCCTTAAAGCAATACATACAGATGTGTCAGAGACTTCAGTCCTCTGAATGTGTGCTTTGACAGGCCTTGGATGTCGTTGTTCTCAATGAATCTGTAATGGTGAGAAAAGAATATGGGAATTAAATTATCATTAAGACACGTAAATTAATTCAACCGTCACAAAGCTACAAAGTGAAATATTTGCAGGTGATGTCATTAAAAAGATGTATAGTTCCTGTGGGGTGTTTGAGAAAGAAAGATAAAAGATCAGGACAGGGATATTAATCAAATGGCAGCTTCTCTCCCTATTTATTGTAATAAACTGTAAGGCTAAATGCAAGCTGCCTGTTCCCTGATGGATTGAAGAGTCACGCGTTCAGGAAGACGAAGCCCAGCTCCCTCTGCAAACCTTTCCGCATTTGCCTTGTTTAAAGCTTTTAGCTTAATGACACCGTGATTGTGGGCGTTTTCATTAATGCTAAAAGCTTTCTGCAACAGCAAGTCCTTCCCTCGCTCCCTCTCTCATCTCATTCACTCTCTTTCTGGAGTCATTGAGCTGGCAGTGCTTTAGTCTGAAAGACAACGCTACCTGAATTTTAAGAAGGATTCCCAGGAAACAGCACAACTTGCATGAAGATGAAAGATGGACGCGCGCGCGCACACACACACACTATATTATATTAGTGAGGACTTCGCATATTCTTCCATTGAGTTTAACGGGTTAATGATTTAAAAACATGTTTTGGACGATTTCTATGCACTTTTAACTTGCGAGGACCAGTAAAATGTCCTCACTAGTCATTTGTCACAATATTTCTCACAAGACATTTGGCCTTCACAAGTATAGCCAAACTTATACTCTCACACACACACATAAATTTCCCTTTTATCTCAGCATTTTGAAAAGCAAAACGCAGAAAAAAGGGTTATCAAATTCTAGCTGGCAGAGAAGAAAGAAAGAGAAACAGATAGAGAGGAAGACTGAAAGAAAAAAAGGGGGACTTATCATAAATCAAGAAAAGGCAAGACTAGTGTTTTATTTCATATAGCTTTTTGTGGTTTGGGAAAGCTAATGTGCCATATTATCTCATATCAGAATCTGTCAGGTAAATGTTCTGGCATGTTCATTGTCAGGGGGTGTGCAAATGATCCCTGATAATTAAACATTAGCTTTCAAACTTGGTTTTATGAGAAACATTATGTATGAACATTATGTCAGTGTCTGGCTTGTAATGAGCAAATCCTTTCAAAACCCTGGAAAATGATCTTAAAGGGCACCTATTATGCAAAATTCACTTTGACATGGTGTTTGAACATAAATGTGTGTTGGCAGTGTGTGAGCAAAACCACCCTAGAATGATAAAAATCCACCCAGTGTTTTTTTTTACAATCTCAATAAATCATAAGCACTGTTTCAGAATGAGCTGTTCTAAGATTCGGCTCAGTGTGACGTAGAATTGAGCAAGCTCCACCGACGTGGTTTGATTGACACTGTGGTTTTGGCATAGACCCCACCCTCGGTGATCTATACGCCATCCTGCATTGATTCAATGACAGCCGGTGTTCTGACGATTTGTGCTGCCTTGTCGAAAATGTCTCATAAGAAACATAAGTGTTCTGTTGTGGGATCTAAAAATGTACATAGTAGTTTTCACTTACTTTCGACATCAGAGCCACTGAAAACGCATTGGATGGATTTTATTTACGAAGGAAAGGCGCCACTTAAACTTCCAAAATACATTTATGTTTGCGCGAATCATTTTCTGACTGACTGTTTTGTGAACGAGGGTCAATTCAAAGCAGGTCTTGCTTCAAAGTTAATCCTCAACTGTGGATCGTTGCTTACTGTTCGCGATCCAACGTCACCTCCAGTAGAAGTAAGTGTATTTTATGATTTTTGAGCAAATAGTCATTTCAGTCTATGTCAGGCAATTCAACAACAAATGCGTCTAAAGTTGTTGTTGTTGTCGTCGTAGGATGTCTGTGTATATAATTCAAACCTTGTTTGTATAGTGTGTAACCACACGTTTATAAATATATATTTTTAAAGATATTGTTCATGTACTGTTTTTGTACTGTATTGTACTGTTCATGTTTTCTGTAAAGACAAGACATCAAAATTGCTGTTTATACAAATGCCAGCACATCGACACAAAGCTGTAGAACGAGGGATATTGGCGTGCAGACAGAAACATCACATTAATGTAATTTCGTTTGTACGTAGCAAACTTTATCACAGTATTTGTGTTTGTAGTTTCAAAAAATTGCGCCAACGTTATCACAGTTTGTGTGTCTGTGTGTGTGTTGCACATCCATAATTGCAAAGGGGGCGCGATTACAGCTCTATAAGTACATAAATGTATCAAATAACCATTCCGAGACGTCCTGGTCCATTCTCATTTGTGTTTCTTCTGCCGGAGTCTCTTCATCATCTGGGTCTGATTCCGGTTCAAACATGTACGGCTGAATGCCATACAAAACAGCGGGTCTCTCACTCTCAGTCATTCTGCTTCTACCGACTGTTTATTGCCATAGGTTTGCAAGTTACGCCCTCATCCAAAGGCAGGGCGGGGATATGCAGCTCATTTACATTTAAGGTGGTACACACCAAAACAGCTCTTTTTAAAACAGGCCCCAAAAATGACATTTTCAAATGGTTATAATAAATTAACTGTGGGGTATTTTGTGCTGAAACTTCACAAATACATTCTGGGGACACCCGAGACCAATATTACATCTTGTAAAAAGGGGCATAATAGGTGCCCTTTAATATAGTAGAACAGAAAATTAATTCTACTTTAACATACATTTTTTAGCTCTTTCTTGCATTTATGTGAGCAAAATCCAGTGAAAATATCAGAATAAATCACACTTACACTGCGGCAGCAGATATCCTGAAACATCCAATCTGTCCATCTGTTGGAGTGATAAATCCACCCACCAGCAAACACACTCATCTATCCTTAGTCAACCATCGATTAGCCCTTCCATCCATTCCTGATCCATCAATCCATCCATCCATCTATCAATCAAACATACTTACAGGTATTGCAGGTGTCCAAGTCCAGCAAAAGCATCATCAGGAATCAGAGAGAATGTGTTTGAGTTCAACAGCCTGTGCAGAACGAGAAGAGAGTGACAAAGATGAGGGTTTTTCACTTTCACTGAGCTATAGATCACAAAAACATTATTTTGCATGGTAATGGATATGACAATGTTGATATATTTGGTCTTGGCAGAATAGATCTACTGCTTTAGTTTATTGCTGCTGCTTCTGCCAATACACACACACACGACACACTGCTGTGAACAGTAACACATGCTGCTGCTGCTGTACATCATAACCAGGGTTTGAAATGAACTTTTTCACTCACCAGCCAATTTGGCTACTACATTTTTTCTTAAATATTTATATTTGGATTTCATTTCATTTCATTCATTCATTTCTTATTCAAACAAATTTTTATTAAAAAAATCCTGTCACCCAGCCATCTCCTCCCTTCCTCTTTCATCATCATCTCCAAAAATTTATTTAAGGTGGACAGATCAATACAGTACAAAGAACATAAAAAAAAATTAAGGACGATGTTGGAAAAATAACGTCTTTTCGGTTAACCAAATGCTTTTTAATCTTCGCTATTGCTTCAATGCAAATGAACAAGCGTGCCTTTATTGGTTGTGTTGTGACGTTTGTGTTCAAGTAAGCCAGATATGAGCGGATTCTGTGCAGTACGCTCTATTTAATAAATCATGATGACACACAAGTTAAGTGTTTGTGCTAAATCTGCGCAGATTTGCCTTACACGAACTTCCTCAGCAACGTGAGTATAAACATAATAAGAACGCCAAATTGGCTAGTGATTTGACAGCGTTACCCGCCACAGTAGATTTTTACCCGCATTTGGTGGGTTGGCGGGTGTTGATTTCAAACCCTCAGTGTAGTGTACATTAATTACCCGTAGCAGATCTATACAGGTGGAGCTGGGGAAGGTGGAGGGTTTCTGAAAGTGTGCTGCACTGCTAACTGTATGTTCACACCGCCGCCGACTTGAGCTTCTAAAGCTACCGGAAGTCATTCATTTTCAATGGAAGCTGGCTTCTCTCAGCTGCAAGGAGCATCAAATCCATCGGCGTCGCGTTTTGGGCATTTTGAGCATCAATCAGAAAGTTGAAAGTAGCTCAACTTTATGGTAATGAGCTATGACGCAGTTCAGCGGCAAGCAGCGGCAAAAGCCAGCAACCAATCGGAATATAGAGGTCCTTTGCCCTGGCTGATTCCGAAGAAACAGAAGTGTCGCATGGACAAGGGGATCAACAACACTTCTGTCGCGCCGCGCTCCGCTTTATTCCTATGGGTAACGTCACGCGACTTTGTCGCGGCCGCAAAGCATTCCGGGAAGGCGGCGCTTCATTTTGAAAATTGTCAGTAGTAAATAGCCTACCCGTCAAAATGATTGATTGACAGCTGGGCGTGTCTATCCTTTGATCTTCCCCCGCCCCTTCCGGTTCCTCCCTTTCCTGTCCTGCCCCTTGTCCCGCCCCTTCGGGTCCCGACCCTTCCTGTTACCTTTGACGTAGTTCCGCCCCTTCCTGTTACCTTTGACCTAGTTCCGCCCCTTCCTGTTACCTTTGACCTAGTTCCGCCCCTTCCGGTTAAACTGTCTGTCAAAATGATGGATGTGTGACAGTTAGTTTGATCGTTTGACAGTTAGTTTGAGATGTATTGGCTTTGATGGTGACAGCTAGTTTGAGATGTATTGGCTTTGATGGTGACAGCTAGTTTGAGATGTATTGGCTTTGATGTTGACAGTTAGTTTGATTGTTTGAAGTTGGTGTTTTGTCATCGCATCCCCTGCATTCCTGAGCAGCAGCATGTATAAATGGCTCAGCCGTGAAAGTGATAAGAAAAAATGGTGGAAGTTTATCTGTTCTGTAAAAGAATATAAAATAAAACCTCACACAAAAAGTTTAAAATAAATGTAGAACTATTCACTGAACCAAGCATTTCAGTTTAAATAAAATGGTGAAAGTTTATCTGTTCTTTAAAAGAATATAAAATAAAATCTCACACAAAAAGTTTGAATAAAATGGAGTCACAAAAATATTGCAAACAATCCAATGTATGAATGATCTCACTCTGCCTCAAAAAACATAGCAAGCGAGCGTCTGTGTGTGTGTGTGTGTGTGTGTGTGTGTGTGTGTGTGTGTGTGTGTGTGTGTGTGTGTGTGTGTGTGTGTGTGTGTGTGTGTGTGTGTGTGTGTGTGTGTGTGTGTGTGTGTGAAAAACTTTAAATGAATTTGTATGCTTTATCACGGCTACGAGGATTGCATTATGAAGTACTGTGTAGTGCAACCTTTCAAGCGCCTCTCACTGACCGCTTCAGATGGTTTCAGTCAGCCGGCTCTGATCGAAAAGGTTGGCTAGTTGAGCTAGGCTAGTGCTTTTTGTCCCTCTCTGCTATTATAGTTTTTCAAGATGGCGGAACGACATGGAGGCCTCCATGGACTTATCCGTAGTAAAACAGTTAGTTAGCAAAACATTCACAGTCTCATTCTGATCACTGAACACACCCCTCTGAATGTCAAACGCTGGTGTGAGAGAGAAATACTCTGGGGTTCTTTTCAACTTTAAATGGTCAATATGGACATCTATGTGATAGGAGCTACTTCAACCCTGGTGAAAATGTAAGATGATTTTATTTTTATCTAAATCTAACATAATTGGTACAGTACATTTGTAAAATATTTATTTTAAATGAACAGAATGCTTTTCTACTTCAGTAATTTAGAAAGATTTTTAATGAACGGCATGATTTTCAACTTCAGTAATTTAGTAAGATTTTAAATGAACAACAATTAGTAAACTATTTATTTGATATATGAGACATTTTAATTTATACACTTTTAAAGGAACACAATGCTTTTCAATGGGCTAAGGAACGTGTCACAAAAACAGATACCAGGCCAGCCACACGCTGGTGTGACAGAGAGAAAAGACTTCAGGGGAAACACTTTTGTTTTTTTTTCAACCATGGTGAAACAGTAAGATGATTCTATTTTTGTGAATGACTAAATGTAAATTTTATAATCATTTCATTTAAATGAACATAATGCTTTTTCAACTTCTGTGTGAGATAAACTTCCAAGGTCCTCAGCAATGCAGAGGGAGGGAAATTCCTGCTTTGACACACACACACACACACACACACACACACACACACACACACACACACACACACACACACACACACACATAGACGCTCGCTCGCTATGTTTTTTGAGGCAGAGTGAGATCATTCATACATTGGATTGTTTGAAATATTTTTGTGACTCCATTTTATTCAAACTTTTTGTGTGAGATTTTATTTTATATTCTTTTAAAGAACAGATAAACTTTCACAATTTTATTTAAACTGAAATGCTTGGTTCAGTGAATAGTTCTAGATTTTATTCAAACTTTTTGTGAGATTTTATTTTATATTCTTTTAAAGAACAGATAAATTTTCACCATTTTATTTAAACTGAAATGCTTGGTTCAGTGAATAGTTCTACATTTATTTTAAACTTTTTGTGTGAGGTTTTATTTTATATTCTTTTACAGAACAGATAAACTTCCACCATTTTTTCTTATCACTTTCACGGCTGAGCCATTTATACATGCTGCTGCTCAGGAATGCAGGGGATGCAATGACAAAACACCAACTTCAAACAATCAAACTAGCTGTCACCATCAAAGCCAATACATCTCAAACTAACTGTCACCATCAAAGCCAATACATCTCAAACTAACTGTCACCATCAAAGCCAATACATCTCAAACTAGCTGTCACCATCAAAGCCAATACATCTCAAACTAACTGTCACCATCAAAGCCAATACATCTCAAACTAACTGTCACATCACTTTGTAACTGTAACATCAAAGCTTATGTTAACATCAAAGGCCAATACCTCCCCTTTTCTTGATCAAACAAACTTCAAACGATCAAACTAACTGTCACACATCCATCATTTTGACAGAAAGTTTAACCGGAAGGGGCGGAACTAGGTCAAAGATAACAGGAAGGGGCGGAACTAGGTCAAAGGTAACAGGAAGGGGTGGAACCGGAAGGGGTGGGGCAAGGGGCGGGACAGGAAGGGGAGGAACCGGAAGGGGGAGATCAAAGGATAGACACGCCCACCTGTCAATCAATCAATTTGACAGGTAGTGTAGGTTATTTACTACTATTGTCGCGCGTCAAAAAGCTGGCTGATGCCCATCTTTATGCAAATGAAGTCCGTTGAACGCGACGCGTCTATCCAATAGAAGTATTTCACCATTTTTTCTCAAAGTTGGGTTGGGATCATAAAATAGATTTTTCGAATATCGTTATATTTAAGTATACTTTTACATGTTACGTAGGGCGATCGTTCCTCTCGTTACTTTACATGTTGTTAAATGAGTTTATTCCAAGCGCGCTGTATTTTATGGGCATGAGCGATGCTCAATTTACAAATGAATCACTCTTTTGGGTCGATTCTGTTCAAAGACTTCATCAAACAAGTTGGCAGATCTGTCTAAATCGGTTCGCAAATCAGTTCTGTTCAGTTCCTCACGCACTGAATCACTGAAGCGCGTTCAATCACACTCGACACGGAGTCGTAACAGGAAGATTTAAGAACACAAAGAGCTACAGTTTAGTCTAGTGAAAGCAAATCTGCAAATGCATCATATTTTTTGCCAGCGATGAAGATCTTTATTAGTTGAACATCTTCGTAAGCTGTCTGTGAATGAATGATTCCACAGGACGATACATTCGATTTCATTTCATTCAGGTAATACATTTTACAACCAAACAGATTATTACGCCACGATAGCACTACTAAAAAGTATGACATTATCCGTTGGACATATACATTAATTTATAGGCTACAAAATAAATAAGCTACCATTGTGTACAGTTTATGAAATGAACACCCGCCATCCCGCGGTAATGTGTGTGTATTGCGCAGGGGCATAGTCACACGAATAGTTTACATTGATTTAAACTAGTTTGTTTAAAAAGGATGAGGTTTTTGCCTGTAAAGGCAGGTTCACATAAAATCATTATGCCATATGACATTATTTTTTGATCTAACTAGCTTCTGGTTTGGCGATGCGAAAAAAGGACTGTAGTTACATCGTGCTTATTGTTTTTTTCTTCTTCCAATCAGACTAAGTTACTATGTTTAAAAAAAACGACGAAAACATGTTACTTGTTCAATTAATAAACAGTTTGTTTGATGACAAATCGCTAAAGATGAAATTGGCCTCCCTTTCTGTCATTGTAATTGTGCGTTTTATTTATTTATTTTATTTTATAATTTTCTTTGAACGATATTCGACTTATGCTCCTCTATTGTCGAATGGCATTTTTGGCAGAAATTCACATCCCTACGCGAGGCAAACTATTCTCAAAGACTTACTTTTAGACATTATTTGGGTAGCACACATATTCTGAATGCCTTCGGCAGAATTCAAATGAGCCATTTTAATCTAGATTAATCTAGATTAATTCCAAGATTCCAGTGAGATTAATCTAGATTAAAAGAATTAATCTATGCCCACCTCTAATATATATATATATATATATATATATCGTGGCCACAATTTTTTTCTCATTTTAGTAAATTGTGGCAATGTTTAACTAATTAGTTCCCTCATTTTGATTTAACTAAAAAAAGGAGTGAATTATTACAATGTGGCCACAATTTAGTAAAACAAGGGAACAGGGCCCGGTTCCCCAAAATGTTCTTATCGCTAAGTAGTTCTTAACCTATTCCTTAACCTCTCTTTTAACGTGATGGCACGATTCCCGACACGTTCGTACGCTAAGTATATCTTCTGTAAGTCACACTTTCGTAAGGTTGGTCTGGACCATTCGTAAGCTCTCTCTTAGCGTTGTTTGAGCTCAAGACGCTAGTCGCCGCCACTGTGCAGCAGTCTTTAGAAATCAGCGCAGCGCAGTACAAGTCAAACTATGGTATGTTGACAATGTTGTGGCTCAAAAAGATTTTATGTTATGGACATTTGAAGACTAATAATAAAATATGTCGCAATGGATACAGGCCTATTTATGAAGTTGACTTTATTTGGTATCAGAACTAATATGGTGGTAATTAGCCTAGGCTATTTCGTAATGTCATTAAAGCTTTTAAATTGGCAATCACTTTTGATAATTAAACTCTGGCAAACAATTTGGCTATAAATGGCTAAGATCTATAAATGGTTAAGCATGGTGGTGTCCAGTAAGCGACAAACTATGGCAGCGATCCGACGTGTCCTTGTATCTAATCAAAGACGGCGCCGCCCGCAGAGCCGAATAAAAAAAATGTCCATTTTTTTATTCGCCAAAACTTAAGCCTTTTTGACATTTTGCCTGACGTCCTGCCAGGACCTTGGTGTGCCTGATCCGGAGGCAGCCATCTTCCTTGCTATGTCACTCCATAGCTCTTTTTTGTTGCTGTTGCACAAGTTATTCCGAAACCTGGAAAACAGAGTCACCTTGTGCAAGCTCACCTCGTCCAGCAAAATTTCAAGTTCCTGTGACGAGAAGCTTGGTGCCCTTTTTTTACGTTGCTTCCCCACCATATTCAGTATCTAACTCTCTCTCTCTGGTCATTGTAGATAGGTTGCTTTTTATTGAAAACATTAACCAATGGCAATCAATACCACATTAAACAGAAGTAACTGCAGCTGCTTGCCAATCAATTATGATTGTAAAGTACCGTACCATTACAGTTTTTTCCAACTGCTTACACACATTTTCACTTCACACACAAAATGCAAAATGCCTCACATCTCCTTCAAAAATGTAACACTGCATTCAAAATGCCATAAACACATGTCAGAATGAAGCATTTGCATCAAATGGCAAACACTTATTTCATAATAGTGCAATAGTGCAAACCATGTAAACATTGTTTTTCTAAATCTAAAGCACTTTGGTCATTCATACACTTATATCTACATTACAATACAATGTTCTACAGTGAAAGTAATCTTCTGAGAGGGGTAACAAGTACACTGTATTCACCAATGCAATGTAGAAACATAAAATATTTATTACAGTTTTTTCCAATTGCTAACACACTAAACTGACATGCACAGCTCAATTATTTAAACTGACACACAGAGAGCAAAACCTCTTCTCAAGTCTCCAAAAGTCTAAACACATTTTCTGCTTTACACACATTTTGCAATTTAAAATGGCACATTTTTTAAATGCACTGAACACGGTTCTCTGCATAAGACACAACAATCTGACATAAAGTCACATGTTTGCCATTTCAAAACACTGCCATTTAAAATGACACTATATGAGCTAATTGGTTAATACATGTGCCCGCTGTCCAAACACCTCAATGGTTAATGGTTAACACTTCAATCAGGATGTAAGTACTATGAAAAGACCACAGGTGAGCACTTTTTTTTTACAACAACAATGGAAGACGAGGAAGAGGAGGAGGAAGAGAAAGAGGAGGAGGAAGAGAAAGAGGAGGAGGAGGAGAAGGGGAAGAGAAAGAGGAGGAGGAAGAGGAAGAGGAGGAGGAAGAGGAAGAGAAAGAGGAGGAAGAGAAGGAGGAAGAGGAAGAGAAAGAGGAGGAGGAAGAGGAGGAGGAAGAGAAGGAGGACGAGGAAGAGGATGAGGAAGAAGAGGAGGAAGAGAAGGAGGAGGAGGAGGAAGAGGAGGAGGAGGAAGAGAAGGAGGAGGAGGAAGAGAAGGAGGAGGAGGAAGAGAAAGAGGAGGAGAAGGAGGAGGAGGAAGAGGAGGAGGAAGAGAAAGAGGAGGAGGAAGAGAAAGAGGAGGGGGAAGAGAAAGAGGAGGAGGAAGAGGAAGAGGATGAGGAAGAGGAAGAGAAAGAGGAGGAGGAAGAGAAGGAGGAAGAGGAAGAGAAAGAGGAGGAGGAAGAGAAGGAGGAGGAGGAAGAGAAGGAGGAGGAGGAAGAGGAGGAGGAGGAAGAGGAGGAGGAAGAGGAGAAGGAAGAGAAGGAGGAGGAGGAAGAGGAGGAGGAGGAAGAGGAGGAGGAGGAGGAAGAGGAAGAGAAAGAGGAGGAGGAGGAGGAAGAGAAGGAGGAGGAGGAAGAGGAGGAAGAGAAAGAGGAAGAGAAGGAGGAGGAGAAAGAGGAGGAGGAAGAGAAGGAGGAGGAGGAAGAGAAAGAGGAAGAGAATGAGGAGGAGGAAGAGGAGGAAGAGGAAGAGGAAGAGAAAGAGAAGGAGGAGGAGGAAGAGAAAGAGGAGGAGGAAGAGGAGGGAGAGAAAGAGGAGGAGGAAGAGGAGGAGGAAGAGAAAGAGGAAGAGAAGGAGGAGGAGGAAGAGGAGGAAGAGGAAGAGGAAGAGAAAGAGAAAGAGAAGGAGGAGGAGGAAGAGAAAGAGGAGGAGGAAGAGGAGGAAGAGAAAGAGGAGGAGGAAGAGGAGGAGGAAGAGAAAGAGGAAGAGAAGGAGGAGGAGGAGGAAGAGAAAGAGGAGGAGGAGGAGGAAGAGGAGGAGGAAGAGAAAGAGGAGGAGGAGGAGGAAGAGGAGGAGGAAGAGAAAGAGGAGGAGGAAGAGGAGGAGGAGGAAGAGGAGGAGGAAGAGAAAGAGGAGGAGGAAGAGGAGGAGGAGGAAGAGGAGGAGGAGGAGGAAGAGAAAGAGGAGGAGGAGGAGGAAGAGGAGGAGGAAGAGAAAGAGGAGGAGGAGGAGGAAGAGGAGGAGGAAGAGAAAGAGGAGGAGGAAGAGGAGGAGGAGGAAGAGGAGGAGGAAGAGAAAGAGGAGGAGGAAGAGGAGGAGGAGGAAGAGGAGGAGGAGGAGGAGGAGGAAGAGAAAGAGGAAGAGAAGGAGGAAGAGTAGGAGGAAGAGAAAGAGAAGGAGGAGGAGGAAGAGAAAGAGGAAAAGGAAGAAGAGGAAGAGTAGGAGCCCCTAGAAGAGTTATTTTCAGCATGGCGGTGGAAGGTATACGACGGGCAGCCCTTTGTGCGCATGCCTCTTGTGCAGGCTATGGAAGAGGCATGAGGAGATTGATGTGGGTGTGATTCAGGGATGGATAAGGCACTCAAGGCGCTTCTTCCCTCGATGTCTGGCAAGGGAAGATATTGCCTGTGATGTGGCCTGTGATGTGGCCTGACCCAGCTGTGCAGCAAGATGCTGCCTAATTAAACCAAAAGTATATTCTTTATAATACAGTAAAGAACACTATTGAGTGTGGGGGTTCTCTGTCCATTGTTGGCATCCATTGTTCAAAACAGGTAATCTGACCTTTGACCTATTATAGGCTTATACTACAGTAAAGCAGTGATTGGTTAGTGATCAGTAAAGCAATTAGTGTTTGCACATGTGAGGAGTGTGTGTGTGACCTGATGAATAAGTGTAGCATTTTGATTGGTTGTGCTTGGAAAAGGAAAGCAAGTAAATTCCTGCTAGATTTTGTGTTTTAGGTAGAGAATTGTGTGTAGTGTTTTGAAAAAAGTTTTTTATGCAATTGAAAACTGAGTCAAAGGCTGAGAAATAGCTTATGGTTTTGGAGATTTGGTGTGTAGGTTTGCAGTTTCAGTGAGAGGTTTCAGGGCCGGAGTGGGACTCATTTTCAGCCCTGGAGTTTCATACCTTAGACCGGCCCACTTTAGTTACCGACTGACTATATTAAAATAATGTAATTAAAACCTCAGTATATAAGTCAGCAATAGAGCACTCTTCTGTACAGCCTTGTAATTCATTGTATTTTTCAAAAAAAAAAAATTCTATTCAGTGCAAAAGCCGTACACAGGGTTTTATAAATACAGAGGTCCCAAAAGTGATCTTGCTAGGGGGTTGCTCATATTATTTTTCCACTGTAATTGTCAAAGAACTTAGGCTATGTATATCTGTGTTAAATAGGAATCCATTGCAATAAAGTTATTCTCATTCTGGCCACAGTATGCAATAGGCTATTGCTCTTCCTGCTCTCCTCTCTCATCTCCATCTCCTTCTCTACATTCTTCTTCTCTCAGTCTCTTTATCTTTACCTGTAAATATCCCCTTCCCGAAGCTGAGCTTTGATTGATACAGTCTTTGCAAACTGATTATTTATGTCGTCGTTTAAAACTTCGATCGTAAAACAGCTGTTTAGTTTTGCCACGCACATCTTATCTCCTGAAGCGTCGCGTTGGGATTCGCGCGCGGCTCGGGCTTCTGTGAACATATAATCCTGCTTTGATCGGTCACCTCAAACATTTTGACATATCACAATTTGATAATTTAATTAATAGTCTATATTTTACTGATAACTTAAACTATGTTAAAATGAATGTTATTGGAATAATTTGAGGAATGTTTCATTTGCATAGTCTTTCTTAACGCCGTAATGCACGCACCTTCGCGTGAAGTGCAAAATCGATTCCTGAGCAATCGATGCCAACTAATTCAGCACCTTCACTTGGGACAGAGCCAGGCAGCGTTTAAAATATTCTAACTGACCCCCCAGCGTGAGTTTTTCAAGGCGACCGTTATTTAGAACTTGTCACTTTAATGTTTCCATGGTGACGCGTCATTGCTTGTCACGTGACACAGTGCAACCACAACACAGCGCTGAATGAATGATGATCTGCTTTTATGTATTTTTTCCTTTTTTATTAAAAATATACACAAATGTATTAGCTATAGCATGAAACACTGATATTCCGATTGTCAAATATGTGCAAGTGGATGTGTTTTGTTGTTTAAACACCGTTATAACGATCGCGTTAGTTGAGCTGTATGCGCAATGGCCGGCTCCATGTTAGATTGTTTCCCAGTTCAGAGAATCGGATCTGTTGGATTTACAACACGTCAATTCCTCCACTTCTCACGAAATACATGAAAGTAAGTGGCCGGTGAACTGGGAGAAGAATAGGGTAAAATGTAAAGCTACTTACATAATGTTTATCTGATATGAATAAAAGTGTTGTCTTATTGTAATGGAAAGGATTATTATTGCCGCTTCCATAGACAAACTCAAACTCAAAATCATTGTTTTGGTAGTACGTATGTGTATTTAAGTGTCTGAAACCTAAAATAAACATTATGTGGTTGAAAACACTCAATAGTTGTGATATATGACAGCACTTAGTGCGTCAGTCTCTGGCTCAGCGCCAGCAAACGCGCGAAAGCACTTTTGAATTTAGCAGTTGATCACGTGATGCACTGACCATTCTAATCACACCGGTGTGATCGTACGCTCCAGGGACCAGCCAAGACTGATCACACCGGTGTGATCGTACGTGCCAAAGGGTTAAGAAGCTTCCTAAGGGACACTTCGGGGAACACACTTAGGAACTTAAACAACTTTGGTAAGATATATCTTTCGAGTCTTCTTAGCGAGCTAAGAGTGAGCGTTATCGGGGAACCGGGCCCAGATTATCTTGTGCACCAATTACTTCAAATGAGGGAACAAATTATTAAAACGTCCTGACGTATAGTAAGCTGAGTGAACGAATTGTTTTATAGTCACGATGTAGCCTACATATAGTCAGTAGTATATGAACACATATAGCCGACAACTTAGTTAAATGTTAGCCCTTTAAAACAACAAAGGTAACCAAACCCGAAAGTACTATGTAGTTCACTTCAGGTCCTCTAGACATAAAAGTGAAAAATACGTCCAGTATAAACATCTCTATTTATGGTTTGAGCTAAAAAGTCAAATAATGTGCTCTTCTATGTTCCCTATATGTTCAAGAGTGAGAGATTACAGTAGATCTTAAATCAAGAACTTAAACAGTGATTAATGTTTTAAAACTCAACAGAATTTTTTTGCATTATTGTGCTCCAACTGTATGTATTTACTGATACAACTAAAGCATGTTGAAGGAATGGGAAATTAAGGTTCAACATGTTAAGCTCAATGGACACTGGACAGCATCATGCTATTAATCGTGAAAATTATTACATCCTTCAGTTGGTGACAAACAATACTGAGGTTTCCAATAATGCACTTACAATGAATTGGGGTCTATGAGGTTATACACACAAAAATGTGACAGGAGTTGATATCCCAGTGTCTGGTCCCATTGACTTTCACTGATTGAGGGGAATTATTTAATGTCACAATTACTGAAGATTAGAGAACTGCAGAAAAGCTTTTCAAATGGTGAGGTTGTGTGCAAAAACCTTCTGTTGTTTAAAAACTGTGTCTAATAGATCAGAAACATTTAAAAGCAGCATTGCCTGATAGATCACCATGTAAATCTATATCACTGCCTGTGGAAATTAAGAAGCCACAATAAATTCCTGTGGCTGTAAGCACATCTTGCCTATTGGTCTCAAATATCAGTCTGCTTCATGACATTCTGGCTATATGAAAATTATTTCAGCAAGGAAAAGGAACGAGATGTACAGATTTGATTGCTGCTAACAGTGGATTTTCTGTTACAAAAATATAATTTTTCATATAAAAATACACACCAATATATTTGACAAACATTGCAAATCTGATATCGCAGAATGTGTTTCATTTGTTTACTGAATCAGGGACTAAAGAACTGGCATGCTGTCATTTGAAAACAAACTTCTCTCTTTTGTCTTTCTCACACACACACACACACACACACACACACACACACACACACACACACACACACACACACACACACACACACACACACACACACACACACACACACACACACACACACACACACACACACACAGGGAGGACAGACACACTGTTGTTGTGCGAGTCTGTAAATGGAGGGTCTGTCACTGATACACATCACATTACACACTGCTCAGACATGCAGCTGACAAACACTACAATTATCACTCTCTTTTTTCCCTTTCAAACACGCTCAGGCCATAATAAGAAAATGCAGAGGAGGGTTATGTGCATCTAGTACTCACAGGAAATGCAGTAGGTGCATGTGGGAAAAAGCTCCTTCAGGAATCTCTGTGAAGGCAGCGTTCACCATAGTCCTGATAAGATAGCAGAAACCATCTTCATCATCATCATCATCACCATCATCAACACAAATGTAGTTGCTATTACTGTCATCTTAAAGTAAATGCTCATTAGTTCAGAAAAATGTCTTCATAACATCTGAAAATCTCATTTTAAAGGGACATATTGTGTAGGAATTTCTTCCATCTAGCGGTGAAATTGTATTTTGCATTCAAACGAATTGTGCTCTCCAGCGCCTCGCTTTTTCAAATGCGTGTTGCATCTACGGTAGCTGTTATGTACCAAAAAGCTATGACAGGATGTCTTCTAATAGCACTTCGTCGAGTTTTCTTTCGGGTGAACAGGTTTGTTATTTCAAATATATCTGCAACTTGACACAACGAACAAACGAATGTTACAGTATGGATAATAACAGTGCAATGCAGCCTTTTAAACTTGCTTTAAACTTAAAGCGCCTCTCCCTGCTCTACTCCTCTGTTTCTGCTGCTTTCATTCACGTGACGCTGGCTCTGATGAAAACGCGTGTGGAAACGCCTTGGCCTAGTACTTTTTGACCCTCTGCTATTATAGTTTTTCAAGATGGAGGAACGACATGGAAGCGTCCGTGGACCTACCCGTCACATATATATAAAGATAATAAATTCTTCGTTTACGAGGATCTGGCAGATAATTGGCAGAGGTATTTGTACGCCATTGAGGACATATTTATGAATAAAAATATTGATTTTAGATAATACAATACCTAAAAACTACACATAGTCCAGACAGCATGATGTTGATAAATTGCATAGTTGCATGTCTGGTTGCTTTGATTGGCTCAAGTCAAAAGCGACCACCCTCAAGTCTATGTATGTCCTAAGATATGATTAGCTAGCTACCGCATTAGCCTGTTAAATTGCCCTCCAGATGGAACTGCTTGGAAGAAAAATAGCACACCTCTTTAAAGCTGCATAATTTAAGTTATTATTCAGGTGCAAAGCACACGTGGTGTGGAATAAGTACTTAATATTTGGTACTTTGATATAGGGGTTTGAAACATTTCTAACTCTTAAGTATAACACAGGCATTATAATGAATAATTCAGAGATAACACCACTTTTTTCCCAATATATACATCATTAAAATACAGTAAAAAGTAATTTTAATCTAATTTTGAGGAGTTATGTTCGGCCTTTTTTTCTTGAACAGTTGCTCCCCACACCTGAAAGGATCTCACTGTTTAATTATTAGAAACTAGGACACAGATCGTCCTTCCCTTTTATATTCTCAGTCTGAAAATAAGGGCACCATCTGAGTGCCGAACTCTATATGCATGAAAATGTGAGAAAATCAAAGGCCTTTATCAAAATATTCTTTGGAATATAGACATGATTATGATTAAACTTGATGAAAAAGATGAAATCCTGAAATACTAGGAATGAAAACTTCAGTTAAATTACTAGTCAAAGTACTAGTACTATGTATAAATACACAAACCTTGAAAATCAATTGATTAAATAAATGATATCTGTGGTTCTGTTCTCTCAGAGAGAGTTAACTACACAACAGACTTCACTACGGACTTCACCTCAGTCTGTTGAAAGGAATAGTTCACCCCCATATGAAACTCTCAGAAGTTATAGTCCATCTGACTCTGTATTTCAAGTCTACTCAAGCCACACGACAGATTTTTGTGATGAATAGACTGAAATTAAGCCCTTGTTCATTAATAATTCCCCTTCCCCACCACTAAATCTCATGAGATGAAAATGATAAAGTGAATAACAAATATCAGTTTGAAATATATGCAATATATTGTGTCAAATCAACTAGTGCTTTACTATGTTTTTTGTCCTTTTTGTAGTTATATGAACTGTCACTATATAGAAAATATGAATCTATGACTATATGACTGTATTATAATGGGATAAATCTGTAAAACTTTACAATACGGTCCCATTAGTTGATGCATTAACTAACAATGAGCAATTGATTTGTTACAGTATTACAATATAAATTGTTACAATATTTATTAGTCTTTGTTAATATTAGTTAATACAAATACAACGGTTAATTCTTAATTCATGTTAACTATAACTAATGTTAACAAGTGGAACCTTATTGTAAAATGTTACTGCTAAACCTTTATGCCAAAAGGAATGACGTCATAAGTCACTTGACAGGTGACAAAGTTCAACTCAAGACAATCCATGTTATGCCGCAGAGAAAAATGCCATATGAGTGCAAAATCATGGGAATGGATAATAGTCATATTTTATATGAACAACTTTTCTCTACTTTGAATATAAAGAAATGAAGGACAGAAGAAATAGGTAAACGTGATCTTTCAGTACTCACAGGGAGATGATTCCTGGTGGGAAGCTCTTGGGAATGGCTTTGGTGTCCACGCAGAAGGCGCTGTCTTTAGTACAGGAGCAGGTGGCTGGACATCGTGGGATTTTGGAAGCTTTACGGCCCACCGTGTTCCCAAACATACAGAAAAGCAGCAGGCAAACAGAGAGCCGCCAATCTGGCCATCGTAGAGTCCGCCTGGGCCTTGCTTCAACCATCTTCCACCTTCTCTTCTCCTGCTTGAGTCAAGAAACACAGGAGGCTGGAGAGAGGGATCTTGTTTTTATCCTTTCCTTATCAAGAAAACTGCAAGAGACGAAGCTCCAGGGTGTGAACGGGAGAGGAGAGGAGGTGTTAGGCTCAGAAGAGACTGACAGAGGGAGCGGAAAACGAGTGGGCAGTGACTGGTGTTCCCTGGGTGCGTGTATGAGTGTGTATTTGATTGTCTCAGTGTACTCTGCGGTGTTCTCTCTTCTCTCTCTCTCTCTCTCTCTCTCTCTCTCTGTCTCTCTCTCTCTCTCTCTCTCTCTCTCTCTGTGGTGCAGCTGTCAGAGCACAGACTGCAGGAGTGTGTCAGCCAGCGCTGCTCCGCACACACACTCAGCCTCAGACCAGAGTGCAGCAAAGCTGACACTGAATTATTAACAGTCGCATGGGCCAACACTTAAGCAGTAGCAGGGAACACGGCAGAGAACATAGTGGGAAGGGGAGATTGTGAACCAAGATGTAGAAGCTGGGGGTAATGGACAGGTCAGTGAAGGTAACACTAAATAATGTACAATCCTCGTGTTTACGCTAAGGCAAATTTCAAGCAAACCTTCTTGAAATCATGGACATATGAGCACACGCATTAATGAAAATATACTCGTCTTCTAGACTAGTGGTTCCCAAGCATGTTGCAGGGGATCCCCCAACAATACATCTAGGATTGTTTCCTTATCTGAGGCTACGTCCACATTAAACCAGATACATTCAGATACATTAATACCAGTCCACATTTCATAAATTTGAAAGATACTGATACTTTTTCTCTTTAAGTTTTGGCCTTTCATCCAGACTGAGACTGCAATTTTTTCCAGCGAAAACTGCTTTTTTGAAGAATTTCTCCCAAGTGGATGACTTTGAAAATGCAGTTTTCGTGTTGTGAACTGTGAATATGGAGTTATTTGAAAACTATGACGCATATTAGTTAGTCATGTGATGCATATTGTACCTATAGATATCTATACTTATCCTGCCATAGCTGTGCCTGCTATTTATGCTTATAGTCTTGTTAAATATAAATGTTTCTTTGTACAATCTTCATATTACATTCCTAAAAATATGACTGAAAATTTACTCACAATTGCTGTCCTGTGGCAAAAAAGAAGAAGAAGAAGCAAATTGCATTGATCATGGGCTGCAACCTGTATGCACCAGAGAGTGGTGAGATATTTTGCTAATAAAATGATCTTGTTAGAAGAATGGCCTGAAAACGGCTTGGTTACTAATGTAACCCCTGTTCCCTGAAGGAGGGAATGGAGACCTTATTTCAGAACGTCTGACGAGTTTGGGATCTCGCCTGAGAGAAGCAGGTATGTAACGTGCTGATCTCACTCATTCAAGTTTGCACTAAGGAGCAAAGACGGTGTACCGGCCATTCAGTGATGGTGTGATTGGGGCGACAGGACGTAACGTCTTCAGGAAACAGGGGTTACATTAGTAACATTCAGTCAAGTTGGACGTTAACGTCAGAATGACTGATGAATTGGGATCCCTACCAAAACGCCATGATTGCTGTCCCTTCCAGCAACCTGTGTATGCTAACCAATCTTTCTCTTCTGCTGGCCTCCATAACAGACAAAGAGCTGGTCTAAAGGTCCTGAAGCTCTGCGTGCGGTCCATGTACAGGCGCAAGGTGCAAACGGGACAAAGCAGAGCAAAGGCTGGGGCTGCCTCATCCAGTAAGCAAACCAGAGGCGAGGAACTAAAACTCAATCAGTGACAGAATGGAGAAAAAAAACATGGGTGAACCCAGGCTCAGGTCAGTTCTCCTCTGGCCAATGAACGAACATGGAAGAAAGCACAACTCTGATCGGGCATTTACAGATGAGAAGAACACCAATCAACGAACAGGCTCCCCTTCAATGCATAAGCGTGACTCTAGCTGAAGTGATCGTGTCTTCCACTCCTGAAGGTAAATCACTTAAGTCCTCCGCCTGCCATCCAGAGACCACAGGTGAAGGTTCCTGAGTTCTGGACGTGGGTGCCATATGGCACCGTCTCAGAGAAAGCAGGTCCTTCTCAGGGGAATCCACCAGGGAGGGCCTATCGTGAGAAGCATCAGTTCTGTTGAACCAAGTCTGGGTGGGCCAGTACCGCGCAACCATCAAGACCTGCTCCTTGTCCTCCCTGACCTTGCACAGTGTCTGTGTGAGCAATTCACCGGGGGAAACACACACACATACTTGCGATGGTCCATCCGGACCAGTACATGCTTGTCCTGTTGCAACGGTCGGAACCGTTGCAGGGAAAGGAACACTGCTAGCAATGCAAGGCAATTGATATGCCACTGCAGTAAATGTCCTATCCAGGATCCCAAAGCCCATTGCACATGGCACCCCAACCGGTGATGGAGGCATCTGTTGAGACAACAACATGCCTGGACACTTGTTCTAGGGGAACCCCTGCCAATAGATAAGCTGAAGGTTTTGCAACAGTCCAGTGTGAATGCCACCCTACACCATGCCCATCTCGGGACTCTGCCGTGTAGCCCGTGCAGAAGCAATCTCAAATGAAGCAACCCGAGAAGCGTGACTGTGGATGCCATATGTCCAAGTAGTAAATTAATTCAGGCAGTTCAGCACTGACTAAGCACACACGTTTTTGAGACATGCTGTCATGTTGTTGACCGAGCACAACTCCATACTGATAAAAGAGATTCTCTGAGCTTGCTCTTATCCCAGTTGACCCAAAGCCCCAGATGGCTGAGGTGCTTGAGCACCATTGCCCTGTGTTTGCACAACTACTCTTGTGAGTGGGCAAGGATGAGCCAGTCGTCGAGGAATTTGAGAATGCGAACACCGTGCTCCCTCAGGGGGGCAAGGGCCACCTCCGCAATCTTTGTGAAGATGTGAGAGACCGGGACAGCCTGAAGGAGAGGACCTTGTTCTGATATGCCATCCCTCCAAGGCATAGAAACGGTCTGGGTTGAGGGACAATCGAGACATGAAAGTATCCATCATACAGGTCATTCGCTGCCAACCAATCTTGGGGTCGAATGCATTTGAAAATTCGTCTTTGCTTTAACATGAACGGGAGCTTGTGAATGAGGCCGATTCAAGACGCGCAGATCAAAGATTGGTAATAATCCACTGCCTTTCTTGGTTACAGTGAAGTACGGGCTGTAACCCTGACTTCAAATCAGCTGGAGGAACCGGGCTCTATCGTATCCTTCGCGAGTAGGACTGCGATGTCTGCACGCAGTACAGGAGGATCAATGTCTGCCACTGAGGTGAACCAAAATGAAATTAATCGCATAGCCGAGTATGACAGTCCGAATGAGTCAGCTAGACGGGCTGGGAAACTCTGGCCAGGCTTCTAGACGCTGTACAAATGGGGTCAGAAGGACTACTGACGTGGAGCACATGGGCCCGACCCGGAAGGCACAGCGTGCGAGTGGAGTCAGAGTGT
>NW_027509219.1:830000-975000 GCF_051911475.1 Siphateles boraxobius | reverse complement strand
TTGAGGTTAAGCGATGACAAAAAAATATTTTTGGGTGAACTATCCATTTACTGTAAAGCAACAAGTAAAATATTGAAGACAGAAAAAGAAATACAAGATTCTCAATACCATACAGAGAAAAAACATAAACGTCCTATGTGTACTAGATTCTATTAAACCACATTAGCTTTACTTGAGAAAAAGGAGTAAAGAGAAGAGAGAGAATATTTCTGTACTGATTTATATATTTCATTGACAGTAGGTTCAGCCCTACAGTCTTACAGAGGAAGATTTGTGTCCCATTTTGAAAGTAAACTAGGAGTGCTGTCATACAATTTAATCTAAGCCCAATTCAATTACGGAGGATACAAAGACAAAAGCTTCAAGCTTCTGTGATATGATTAGAGAGATTGAGGTAGACATCAGTCGACTGAGTCATTTCTCCCTTCATTACACAAAACATGAGGCCCACATTCAAGTAACCTATCAAGGCTGCTCTCATTTAGTCTGCTATCTATCTTATGATTAAGGTAAAAGATGAAGTACGGAGACTGCAATTATTAATAATTATCTCTGTCAATATTTTGTACAATGCCAAGTAGGCCTACAGCAGTTCAAAGATACTGGCATAATCTGTTTTTCAATTTCCAGACAAAAGTTTAAAGTCCTCCTGTGGTGAATAGCTTTTCATGTTGTTCAGATGTCTATGTGGTGTTTTTAATGTGCGTCAAGACAAACCATGTGCAAATTCATAAAATCAAAGTCAACGTTATTGCTGAGCATTTTCTCCTTAAAACTGCAGTGAACCAAAGAGCGGTTTGAAATCTCGGGTGTTTCTGATGTCACAAACTTGTAACCAATCATGTCAATGATCCGGCGGGCTTTCGCATATCATTAACAGCGAACTAGCAGGTTATATGGCAGGTTTTCGCGGGATATTTTTTTTTTTATACTAAAAATCGGCTACATTTAGCAATATAGCGGGTGTGTGATGTATATTATGATGTTATGATTAACTATATGCCTTTCTCCACTGATGTTCTGAGTTGTTTAAAGCGTTTCTGATGATTGTTAGAAGGCAGGCTGAGATGGCGAACGGGAACCAGGTTTGTGTAACATTAGCAACACATCATTAGCTGTTTGATAACAGTCAAGCAAAAGGCGAATCATATTAATTATCATGTGTCCGACGTTGTAAAGAGGGATATCATTGTACGTTTACCTCAGTAAGTTGGCCGAGTGAATCTCTGAGCTGGTGCGAGTGAGTGGAGGCGGGGCTAATTAGCATATTAATTGGTCCGCACATAATAAATGAGGCAAGGGTGTAGAGTTGCATTCAAGCTGGGTTTTTTTCACTGGAAAAAACTTTTAAATATGTGATCAAAGATGTGTTTTAAGGGATAAAATGATTGACTACACAGGGGTTTAAAAAATAAATTAGGAACTGACAAAAGACAAAAAAGCTCACTGCCACATCATCATGGTTGTGACAATATGAATCTATTTCAGATTCAGAAATTCTAAATATAGAATAAGCCTTAAGCCAGACATTTCTATGTCATACTGATATAGTGTTTTTCTCTCCCAGGTATTGTTGTGTCTGTTCAGACAAGACAAATATGTTTAGCCAAAGGGCTAATGCTGTGTAACAAGCTGACAGACCAAGACTATTTAGGCCCGCCCAATGCATGCGAGTATTGCGACCGACCTGTGGAGGAAACCCGATCCAGTGTGAGTAGGGCAGCGCAGCCTCAGGGGAACAGATGCATTATGGGGGAAGAGATCTATTACTTTATTCATATTTTCACCCAAAGTACAGCAATTTCAAATAGATAAAAAAGGAACAAATACATTAAATCATCTGATAAATCCAACATCACATAAACAACGGGTAAAATTATTCTTGTAAAAGGGACTTAAAAGAGACTAGGTATTTGATATTGCAAAGGGATCATTGCAAAGTAAAACTGACATTGTCTAGAGAGAACGATCCACCAATATTATAGTTCTGATTAAATAAATATTTAACATTTCCACTTTTATTGTCCAAGGAAAACACTTTGAACTTTTGTGACAACATCCCTCTTTTGGACTACATTATAAGCAAGTGAGATGAGTAAATGCCTGCTCACATTTAATCTAGAACTACAATAAGCATCATGTTCACACAGCGCACGCCACACACACGACTGCACTTACTGGTCAGTCAATAAATGAGGATACAAAGTAACTTGAGTTATTTATTTGTAAATGTAACTCAGATATTTTGTTGTAAATTTTAAAGTAATGCACTACTTCACTAGTCACTTGAAAAAAGTAATCGGATTACTTTACTTGCGTTAATGCATTACCCCCAACACTGGTCAGTTTACTGATACTTGCGCCATTATTCACTGCCCAAAAAGTATGTGTTAGCCAATTTTGCGCCTCACATGCACCTGAATTTGTACATTCTCTATAAATTACCTGCAGAATTTTCTACTCATCTGCATTTTTATTAGATTGCAGCCACATACTAATTTGCCGTTTAGTTAATCTGGCCCTATCCGGGGTAAATTGCTTTCTCGCAATCTTCTGTTGATTTCTTTTTCCACTATATTATTAGTCAAGATTGCTCTCTCTTTTTGTTTTCCACCCAACATTATTCTGAAGGACAATACAGAATTTAAGATTGATTGACAGTTTGATGCCCTGTTTGACCTTTCTGTCATTTCTCCACCAGTGATTCAGCTCCACATGGACTCCAGTGAGCAGTGCAGTCACACACACACACACACACACACACACACACACACACACACACACACACACACACACACACACACACACACACACACACACACACACACACACACACACCCCTAATGCAGTTAGTTTTTCTGTCTGATAAACATAAGTTAAAAAAGGTAACACTTTACAATAAGGTTTCATTTGTTAACAATGAACAATACTTTTGCAGAGTGTATTAATATTATTCAATGTTAATCTCAACATTTATTAATACATTTTAAGATCAAAAATTTTATCTGTAACATTACTGAATGCACTGTGACGTTAACAAACATTAATAATTACTGGTATTTTTGGGGGGTAAAAAAATGTTACCAAACAAACAAAAGTTAAGATTTAGCTTTTATAATAAACAGAAAGTTATTTCATTTTTGGGGTCACAAAAAGCATTCATCTTTCTTTTAGCATCCAAAGATGATTTAAATAGCTAATTATTATCAAGATGTTTCAAAAATAGTAAATCTGCCGTCATGCACACATGACGGAATAACAATCGAAAACTAAAGTAAATACCCCCATAGACCAGAAATATTTTCTAGACACGTAGCATGCAGTAAAGCAGTAAATATATGTGGGCTTGTCCTCATCTAAAGTATTCAGGGAATAAACAAGAAATCTCTTTCATGAGACCTTCATTTAGAGAGCGATCTTGGTCTGTTTGAAGATTACAGATCTAAATACCCTTTTTATCTACAAACCCTACATTTCCTTTTCAGAGAGTAAAGATATCAGAGACTGTGATAAAGACCCTGAATCAGATTGGTCATGAACAGATGCAGATGGCCTAAATTAGGCTAAATATTTCAGTTGCTTCTAGTTACACCTTTCTTCATTAATGTTATGAATGCAGAAATCACAACTACTGACACAGTTTGAGCCTTGTTTGTGTCCTTGCTTGGTTGAGTGACCGTTTGACTGAATGATGGTGTATGAGTGTGTGAAGGAGACACAAGAACGGACACGCATAAATCAAATCCTGTGGAAATAAATAAGTAGCAGCGAATCTAATATTGTAAACAGCACGCAGAACAGGGTAAATCAAAATGGTCTTTCCATGAAGAGGGTTTGAATTGGTGTTCGAATTACTTTATAATTTATGAACACTACACTTCAAATGTTTGAGGCCAATAAGATTTCTTTAAAGTGTTTTTGAAAGAAATCTCTTATGGTGATCAAGACCATAATGCAGTAATATTGTGAAATATTATTCCTGTCACATGTTGTGGCTGTAACAAACTGCTCAATGATAGAGAATCCAAGAAACAGTCTTTAAAAAGTAAATCCCAGGAAAAAACAGGAAAACTTAATATACGACTACGCATTACACAAACGAGACCGAACTGAAAACACATATACAATACAGTGCAAAAGTGAACACACCCATGCTAAAGTTGACTAGAAATAGGAATAAAAAATAAACTTAATTTAAAAAATGAGGAAAAATCCAACCTTTAAGGACACCAATTTTCTCTGTGAATGAATAATGTATCGTAAATAAATAAATGTTCTTCCTTAAAATACAGGGTGCATAAGTCAGGACACCCCTATGTTAAATTCCCATAGAGACAGGTAGATTTTTATTTTTAAAGGCCAGTTATTTCATGGATCCCGGATAATATGCAAGAAGAACATATACATATATATATATATATATATAGGGAGGAAAATCAACAGAAGGGAACAGGTGTTTAACTGCACGTCGATCATGAGAACTAACGCTGACAGGGAACTCGGGAACAACCGGAACAGATCAAATCCAAACTAAAGCACATATTAACTGACTGAATTAAACAACCCTGACATTTACAAAAAATGTATATATTTTCAAATGTAATTTATTCCTGTGATGAAAGCTGAATTTTCAGCATCATTACTCCAGTCTTCAGTGTCACATGATCCTTCAGAAATCATTCTGATATGATGATTTTCTACTCAAGAAATATTCCTGATTAATATCAGTGTTGAAAAAAAGTTGTGCAGCTTCATATTTTGGTGGAAACTGTGACACTTTTTTTTCAGAATTCTTTGATGGATATATATATATATATATATTTTTTTTTTTACACCAATTGTAGTATTAACTTTGTTACCCAAGTTATTGTTAACAAATTGGTTGGTTTTCATAAGTTTTATGAAAAATATAACTACAAACCAATATTCGGTCCCAAAATATTTCCCTATTCTTGCAACCTTCATAACCATTCTGGCATTTTTTCAAACACATTTTTTTTTAATTTTTTATTTATCTTATTTAATGCTTGAAAACAGAGAAACGCACTGACCCTTTATTCAAAGACGCTCACTCTGTGTTTTGACTTTATAATCCCTGAATAATTTAAAAACAGTCTATCCATTAATAAATCAACAAATACACATAACATACTGATCACTACATCAAAACTAAAAGGATACTTTGACTTTCTTGGCCACTCAGAGTAATTTTCTCCACAACATGTGCACTTGCCCTCTGTGTGTCACTTAATGTTTGGAAGTACACAGCTTACATTGGATTCCCTTCAACGTTTTGTACTGAAGGCTGAAATTGTGCTGACGTTGTTGAGTTCACACTAACAGGCTCGAGCACAGCTGTCCTGGACCATCTGCCCAGTGTGAGATAATACAATTCACTTCACATCCTTCACTTCCACCTCCGCTATTAACACTCCCGCTCCCGCTTTCACTCAGACAAGAACATATAGATGATGCTGCAAGGGTTTCTTGATGGAAGAGACAGATGCCTGTCCTCATTACTCATGTTGTTCTGTTATGACTTTCTTTCTTCAATGTAACACAAATGGAGAAATTTAGTAGAATGTTCTTGCTGCTCTGAAAGTGCTCTGAAATACAATGAAAGTGAATGGCGACCAGAAGCTGCCAGGCTCTAAAAATGACAGAAAGCACCAATAAAGTGGTGTTAACACACAAAGCAATCATGGCTTCAGAAGATTTGGAATATAGCGCACGAGTCATAGGAATTACTGTTGTGATACTCTATGTCAGGGATGGGCAACTCCGGTCCTCGAGGGCCACTGTCCTGCAGAGTTTAGCTCCAACCCTGACAAAAGTATTTTTTAGTAATCCTGACAACATTGATTAGCTTGTTCAGGTGTGTTTAATTAGGGTTGGAGCTAAACTCTGCAGGACAGTGGCCCTCGAGGACCGGAGTTGCCCATCCCTGCTCTATGTTGATGTTGCAAGATACTTTTGAAAGTTTTACTTAAATTGGAACGTAAAAGTCCACATTAGAGGTTTAGTTGCTTGTTAGTTTGTAATGTTGTAATTTGGTTGCACCATTTGATCTTAAAGTCACCATGAAATTGCAGTATTCCATCAAGTTTATCCATGCAGATCATTATTTATTTATTTTTTAATTAAATTTACCTTCTTAGTCCTTAATCAAAATAATTTCCCCTCCCACTTTCAAAAACATCTCTTCTCTTCTCTGATGATGCGTTTACTGGCGTGAGGGCGGGGCAACCTGTCACTCATATGAGATCCACCAATAGCAAACCACAACCATCCAATCAATTCCCCATGGATAAAATCAAGTCCTGCTCTACATTTGTTCTTGTTCCAGAAACTGTTTCACTCCGATACACTACAGTACGTTACACTAGAGAAGACTATTGCAACTTCCTTTTCGTGCCAACTATAAGGCAGAACGTAGCTAATAGGTCGTAAGCTCTCCATAAATTAATGTGTGGTTGCATAATATTAAATTAACCTTCAATGATCCAATGGCAGCCTTCAAAATCCTGAGCAGAAGTTGTTGAATTTCAGTTTATCCTGTTAAGGTTGATTCTAACTTATGTTACCTCATGTAACATACGATAAAAATAAATTTCCACTGAAACGATGCTTAGCCTAATCATGAAATAATGTAATCAATTATTTTATATGCAAATAACATTCCCAATCGATGGAAGCTTGTTTCCGTCAATAAAAACAAATTAAAAAGGACAATTGCGACTTTTTTTCTCCCAATTGGAAGTTTTATCTTGCAATTCAGACTTTTTTTCATCAATTGGTGTTATAAACTCACCATTGCGAGTTATAAAGTTAGAATTAGATTATGAGAAAAAAAAGAATTGGAGTTTATATCACAATTTAGAAAAGTCAGAATTGAAAAACTGTCAAATTGCGAGAAAAAAAGTCAGAATCGAGTTTATATCTTGCAATACTGACTTTTTTCTTGCAATTCTAACTTTGTTTCACATTGCGACTTTATATCCTGCAATTCTGACTTGCCATTACCAGACAGCAACATAGTGTCGGCCCAGATCCGGCACACGTGGATTTCACATGGCCCAGATGTGAGCCGACATTATTTTGCAATCTGGGTTGCGAGTTTATATCTCACAATTCTGAGAAAAAAAAATACGAAAAAAAGAGTCAGATTTGCAAGATGTAAACTCGCATTTATAAGAAAAAGGAAGAATTGTGAGATAAAAAGGCACATATATCTTTTAAATTGTTTTATTTTGTGGCAGAAACGAGCTTCCATACCAATCGTTTTTTGAAATTAATAGCAATAAATACTGATACAAAAAAAAAGACATTTATGATTGATTTTATTTGGCAAGCACATGGAGGACACACACAAAAGTTTGCCGTTAAGATCGGGTTCGTGTTGAACAAGTCTTTTATTCACAATGTTCCCTCTATTAAAATGTAAACAAGTGTAAATGTCAACATCACCACATGTCTAAAGAATTTGTCAGGTAATCAATCTGTGTTTCTATTCCAACCATAACTCCAGCTCGAAGGCTTCAGTAACTATTTAGTTTATATGTGGGGTTTCATTTAAGTTTAAAAATTTAATAGTGCGTGACTTTACGTCGCAACGAAGTGCAACATGTTTCCGGTCACTCTTTCTGTGTAGGCTAAATGATGATTTTAAGGTAAACATCATTCAGTTTCAACTCAGAAGAATTCAACAAGCCGTTGCATATCAAATAAAAGCTGATACATTTATTGATGCATTTGAGCTATACATTTGGCGTCGACTAAACCATAAAGCAACAGTCCCAGTCGTAATGCATGCCTTTGGAGAAAACAGACTTACAAACCAGTGTTTCAAAAGTCCATATCTGTTGACCCGCGGTGTCTCTCTTTAAGAACAAAGCAATGTTCCACACATTAAAATTTACTACAGCAGTCTCATAAACATCACAAACAATGTTAAATTTAAACCGCTGTATACTCTGCAACCTTCAACCGTATTCTTCAAGCGTATAAATCAAGGCTAGTCTTTTGCGTTATCTGCAGGAGTGTGTGTGAGTGGACTGGTGTGTTGATGCATCAGCCGCTGGAAGCGAGCCAGTCACTGCTAACAGTCATGCGTTTGTAGCATAGCACCTCGCTAAGATGGGTCATTCACACCGCTATAAATAAGGAGCTAACGGTTACACTCGGCTTTCAGCGGACGGCATTTACACTGCGAGCTATGCATTATAATATTTAATCACCCCTACTAACCTGCAGTCAATTTCACTGTAAACACAATTTATGTTGTAAACTCGTCAGCAAGAGTCATGTTTACAAGCTTCTTTATACGGCATGAAAGGGTTCGTGAACAGCATTTATTGGATGTAATCCTTGTAGAGTAACATACGTGATCTGCAGATCTTACACACTGTTGATTTTAACGTACAAAGCGAAACATTTATAGCATCTCTTATTTTTGGCCGATATCGAATTCATCAAGATTTATCCTATGATCATTATAAAACGCATAAACTCGGAACGGACTCGCTTTTAAGACATGAAGAGGAAAACCGTGTGAGGCTTTTTAATACGTATATTTCTGAAGCTTAAGTCTGACGCTGTATAGCAGCAGTTCTGAGTCACTTCTGCCAAGCTGCATCAATGATACACGACAACAACATTACGAAACAAAACTGGCCGTCGATCAGCTCTTAAAATATCATTTCATCTACAATTCTCATGGTCACTTTCACAAAAACTACACTTCAGAAAGTTCTAGATAAACGCATTCAGGTACAAAAATGCAACAAAATTCAAATTGTGTAATAAAAAATAAGGGTAGAGTGTAAATATATATTCATATTTATACATTTCTAGATGTATTTACAAGAAAGGCTGCGAGTTGCCCGTTGTTAAAATACATTCGGGCAGACCGTTTAGTGGAATACATTTTCTTAAGAATTTGGTCTTGGAGACAAAATAAAGGTCCTTGTTTAACACCAATAGAAAATATAAACACTCCCAACGTCCATCAGTCCGTCCCTTGTTCAGTGACGGCAAGGGTTTCTCTACTACAGATGACAGAGGCGGAGATTTCATAATATTGAAAAGTCTCGAGAAGCAAACACGCACCACTTTCTGCTCAAGCGCCCTAGGACAGGTAAAGGGGTCAGTGAACGGCCAGTCTGTTCTCTTCCAGCCGGATCATTACGTGATGTCCATCCCGAGCGCTTCATCTCTGAGGTGTGTGTTGCTCTGTGGCAAAGCGTGATCTCCATGAGTTCATCCAGACAGGTCACACACTGAAGAGTGAGGGAGCTCAGCGCTTTTTAAACGCCACCCCGCGGTTGGGATGCGGGGGGAATTTGGGCAGGCAGGGCTCGTCAGCGCCGGTGTCATGAGAGAACACCGAGTCTTCACCAGAAGAGCAGGTAGAGCTGCGAGTGTCCGGGAAATTTGGAGATAATTGGTCCAGAGACATAGACAGGTCTAGATACTCCTGAAAATGTAAAACATACACAAAATGTATTATTTTTGTTACCATAACCACAATTATTAGTATTAAATAATAATAACAATCAATAACATTTTAATTGTAATTCTGTTGATTATTATTAATAATAATAATCATCAACAACACTAACGTTGTTGTTCTTGTTTATTATCATTGTTATTATTACCAATAATAATACTTATTATATAATTTTAGCATTATAGTTGATATTTTTAATTATTGAATAATAATTATAATTATGATTCTTGTTGTTGATTTATTATTAATGACTGAATAATAATAATAATCAAAACAAATAACGTTTTTGTTTGTTGTTATTATTTGTTAGTTTTGTTATTAATATTATTGAATAATAAATATATTATTATTTATTATAAATTACTGTATAATGATAGTAATAATTATTATGTTATTGTTATTTTCATCACTATTATTACTTAATGTATTTATTGATATTAATTATTGAACTATTGAATAATTAATTTTGATTGTGACAGCATAGCTTTAGGTTTATTAAATAACTATTGATTAATAATAATAATTAGTAGTAGTATTGATGATAATTAATATTAATGATTGAATAATAATAGTAATAATAATAATTATTATTAGGTAATGTTTTATCAGTTTATTAGTAATAATCTGAATAATCATCATCATCATCCATAATAATGTTGTTCTTGTTCATTGTAATTTACTGATCAATAACAATAACAATGTTATTATTATTATTATATACTGATATTAATTACTGAATAACAAAACCAACAATAACACTTATTATTTGTCAATGCATTATTATTGATATTAATGATTGAATGACAATAACAACGACAATAATTATTCATCATTAGTTAATTACTTATAATTTAATAGTCGATTATTGGAAATACATATAATAATTAATACAAATAAATAATAATTATATTTATTTCCAATAATTGACTATTAAATTATAATAATAGTATTAATTAAATTATAAATAAATAATTACATTTATAATAATTATTATTATAAAATAATAGTCCAATTCAATGAAAAAAAAAACTTTTTTTAAGCGCAGCTGAAATGTCATGCAATGTATGGAAAGCTGATTTGTGGATTATAAAGCTGTTCTGGGGTGCGTTAACCAACTCCGGTCGCCAGTTCCATTGAACTCTATTGGTACCGACGGAAGTTTGGGAAACGCAGTGCTGATCCGCTTCTACTTCCGCTCACCTGACAGGACGTCATGGAGATTGTGCGGTCCAGATCCTCCACCAGCTGTTTGAAAGTGGGTCTCTGAGACGGGACTACATGCCAACAATCCCTCATCATCATATACCTACAAGAGGAACATCATAAGATCTCTAGCAGCATCATGACAGAAGTCATACTATCACTACAATCACGAGTCTTACAGTTCATGGGTGCATGTGGAGGGCCGGTCCATGCGGTGGCCTTCCTTTAGCAGTTTAAAGAGTTCCTCGACTGGGACACCTGGGTACGGTGAGCCGCCCAGAGTAAAGATCTCCCACAGCAACACCCCAAAAGACCACCTAACACGCAAATACACCATCACAATGAACATTTTTAACAGACTAAGGCATTATGTAGGAGAGTGTGTTTGAGAGAATATCTTCAGACGTACACGTCGCTCTGATGGGTGTAAATGCGGTCGAACAGAGCTTCAGGCGCCATCCATTTCACTGGTAAACGACCCTGTGAAAAACACAATCACTTTATTCACTAACTCATCACCTGTTCCAGATTATAGATCAGCATGTGTGACAATCCTGCAGAGAGGATTTATGGCTCAAAGTAAATCAAGACGACGAGAATCATACAAGTCCCCCTGTAGTCAATTTTATACCTTTAATGTTAAAACGGAGTCAGACAAAGAGGGAGAGACTCAAGAAGAAGTGACAACATGTAGAAAGCAACAGGACGTCTCTAAATGGTTAGTTGATGAATTTATGTTGCTGATGTGGAGTTACCTATCTTCAATTAGCATATTCTGTCATGATAATCTATAAATCGCTCGTATAGGAACTGTTGTGAGATGCACACAGAGTGACTTTCTATTGCATGTGAAAAGAAGGATGCTAAAGTTTGAGCTGACTCACAAATACACTCTTATACAACAACTTTTCCCCTTCTCAACATGGACTGCGCGTGGGTTTATGTACATTTTAGGGTTGCTGATGTCACTAACCCTGGAGGAATGTCGTGTAGTCCCTACCAGCCGTTTGTTGTAGTCCTTTTCTTTAAAAGCAAATATCTCCCTTTGCTTTGAACTTTGAGCATTGTGACTTTGCAGATGTTGTTTATGCTCAAACAGCAACATTACACACTAGCTAAAGTTAGAAAAGTGAAATCATACTTTACCACCCCTTTAAAACTCACCTTTGATCACCAAAATGACATATTTAAACGTTTTTTTCCCTTGAAAGACGGATGCCTTAAAACATCTTGAATGTAACCTTCGCCTCATTTAGTATTCGCAGTTCTATGAATATGCAAATGAGCCCCGCCTCCACTCACTCACACCAGCTCAGAGATCCACTTGTTGACTGGATTGGTTACAAGCAGGGTTTGAAATTAACTCTTTCGGCCTATTCACTCATCGGCCAATTTGGCAACTACATTTTAAGTTACCGGTCATTCAGAACTTCTACTAGCCAAAAAAAAAAAAAGAAAGAAAAGAAAACAACCAGATTAACTAAGTCACAGCTTATATCCAAATGCTTGTTTTTCACCACAGGGGGACTTTAAAATACAGATAGCATCAGATAGCACTCACTGCGAGAACTAAAAGCAATGGAAGACCAGATAAAAAATTGGTGTTTAATAAAGTGATTTTTCTGATGCGTCTCAGTTTGAAATCTTACATTGGTGGTTTTCTTGTAGTAATCAATATGATGGATGTCCCTGGCCAGGCCGAAGTCGGCTATCTTCATCACGCTATCTTCAGTTACCAGGACATTACGGGCAGCCAAGTCTCTATGAATACACTACAACAGTGAAAACACACATGTACATTAATCAAGGGAACAATTATAAAGACGCCATTTGACTGCTATGAGAACAGAAGGGATGGCAACCTTCTTGGATGACAGGTACTCCATGCCACGAGCCACCTGGTAGGCGCAGGAGATCAGGTCTTTGATTGACATGTTCTCCATGGGCACCTGGTCGGGGGTGTAGCAATACTCCATCCCAGGCGGACGGCGCACGCGCAGATACTCCCTCAGATTCCCCTTTGCAGCGAACTCCACAAGGACATAGAGCGGACCTGACAATGGCGATATGAAACATAATCAGTCTTCACTGGAGAGGCCACAGTTTCTGATACACTAATGAAGTTAGGTTCAATTAATCTAGCCATGTGAAATCACAACAGCTGGACTGATGACAACCTTTTGAAACCAGAAAGCAGTGAACCTAACAGATTGATTTTGAAATGTGATTTACGCCCATACTGCATTATCTCTAAATGCTTCCCCCCCGCCGATCCACCTTCTTAAATCTCCCTTTACTCACCATCTTGTGTGCAGGCCCCCAGCAAGTTGATGATGTTCTTGTGTTTGCCAATAATCTTCATCATTTCCATCTCGGAGATGAGATCTGACAGGTCCTTCTCGGTGGCGTCGGCTATAAAAGCAATATTGATGAACACACATATATCTTAGCGTGACAGATCATGGAACCTTCGACCTCTAAGCCGTGAGGGACAGACAGGTTATTATATTCATGCTTTCCTTTTTCATATATTTTCTGGTGTGGACTTGAAATCAACTTAACATTCAAGACAATGACATGAAAAAGCATTCAGAACATAATCGGATGCATTTCCTAGCTATACTAAATTCTCGGTGGAAAATAATGTAGCATGATAATTTATTTTATTGGATAGTAATAAATGAGGCTATGCCAGTACTAGGATTTTCTATAGAATAATGTGTATTGATGAACTGTGCACAAGTTATTATTTTTGTTTAGCAAGTTAATTCAATAACTGTTTTTTTTTACCATTTATAATGCTGTTGATAATAATACTGTCTATGTATGATGCATATGCATGAATGCAATTAATGCATTGAATAAATCAAATGGATAACGAGAGTCTGGGAGTTTGTTTCATCAAATCACCCACAGAATCGGTTCACAAGAGTCATTCATTTGGGAATTAGCCTACTGTACAGTGGTCAAGCTAATACTATAATAGTACACAAATAAAACTAAACTAACACAGATGCAGGACACGTCAGCACACACTCTTGTGTTTGCTAATGTTTCCGGGCATCGACTCGCGTGGAGAGGACAGGAAACAGACAGACCCTGAATCAGAATAAACAAACTGCTGTGGTACGGTATGTGACACCCGAGCTCAAATAACATGCCTCAGGGTGAAGGTGCAATACAGACCAAAGCTCAGTGGACCATCAGATTCCTCATGAGATACTGAATTCCAGACAGAGATTGCTGGCATATTTCCCTTTTCACACAACAAACACACACACACGCATCAGCTAACAACGGTGGCAGAAAACACTTACATTTGAGCATCTTGACAGCCACTTTGGTGACACGACTGGGTTTGTCTTTATCCATTCCCATAGCTTCGGCCATCATCACCTGCCCAAAGCAGCCCTCTCCAAGCGGCTTCCCTAGAACCAGCCTGACACACACACACACACTATCAATCACTGATACTGCACACTTCGCTAAGCCATTTTTGTGCGTATATTAGGGCTGCACGATTAATCGCAATTTACATGAAATCGCACTTAAACCGATTTGGCTTATCGTGATTACGAAATTGCAAAGGCTGCGATTATTTGTTATGTGCAGCTTTTCATTGATGATCGGCTCTGTAAACGCTCTGTAAACGCTGCTCCAACTGAAAGCACTGAGTTTGAGTCACTTATAACTTGTATTTGAAAAAGCAACACATGCCAAACATCCTTCCAAACATGAGAGGCGTTTATGAACCTTGTCCAACTAAAGACTAGTGATCGACCGATGTATCGGTTGACCGATATTTTTCCCGATATTTAAGCATTTTCCCATAATCGGGAATCGGTTTTGTAATATCGGATTTTCCGATAAACGGCGCCATCTTGTGGCCGTTTTGAGAATTCCGCCATTGCAGCCCGCGTCTGAGGAGATCAGTCAATAACAACTCTGTGCACAGGTAAAGTATATGTTCTACTTGCTTTGCTTTAATTATTCAACTTTATTTAACATAACAGACATGCATGCAGAAATGAGATTTGAGACATAAATGCCTGATATAGTTTATTTATGCAGCTTGGTTCTAAAAAATTGAGACAAACTCATTGAGCCACGTAGCGTAATCCGTCATGTCCTTCCCCAATAAAGATATAACTTTACATGAATAAAATAAAACAGACATGAATGAGTGCATGTTGAAAATAAAAGCGCTGAATTTAATTCTCTATGTGTTCTATTTGCTCACCATTAGTCTCGAAAAAAAAGTTCGTTCATATTGCTGAGCACTTACTGGGTTGATGATCAGGAATGCTCAAGCACGGCCACTGAATGAAACTTTTGACAAGATTATCTTGTTTAAACACCCTAGATTATATTATCATTTACTACATAGCAATTATTTCGCTAATACACATCTCAATATACCGCTTTGTGGAAATTAATTATTTATTATCTGCACGCGCGATCGCGGTTGAGTAACGTATAGCCTAATGTTATAGTTATGTGTAAATGCATAGATAAACAGCACTTTGTCATAAAGCATTTCATGATCTAGACCGACAAAAATATTAATAATTAATAACATACTAGTTGGAAAATGCAATGATGTATATGCTGTTTTGTTTGTTACTTTCCTGATGTTATAGGCTATTCCAGCTAATATTATGCAGTGAATTAATATTACCCATGAATTATTCCTCACTCTTAGTTTAAACCTATTAAACGGCACATAAACCTTCTAAAACTGTTTAAAATGAATTACATTTCTGCAAAGGTGATATGACTCCCCTGTCAATTATTTTTTCCATATGAAAACATTAGACTTTTAACATTTATTTTGCCTATTGTTAACATTGTTGCTGCTGATGCTTATAAATGATATGTATAATTTAGATATAAATTATATAATGTAATAATATAAATGTTTTTATTGTAATTTGATTAGTTTACCATTTATGAAAACAAATAAACATATCCAAATATGTTAGAATAGTTTTTGTGCTTTATTTTTTACCTCATCAAAGCTTTTATTTTTAAACAAAGACACTTAGTAACAGTGCACTTTATTTTTTGGATTCAGACCCCTCTATTTATTTGTGTATAAATATAAAGTTGTTTTTTTTGTATGCAAGGAGGGAGTGATTGTTATAAATAAAATGGTTTTACTCAGTTCATTTGTGTTGTAATAATTGTGCCAAAAACAGAAGTATAACAGTAAATAAATATCGGTTCTGCATATCGGTTATCGGGCACATACACATGCAAATAATCTGTATCGGTATCGGTTATAAAAAATCAATATCGGTCGATCACTACTAAAGACAACATTTAATAACATGCTTTTACTCCAAACTCACTTCATAATGACAGTTGAGCTCATCCTTCTGTTAGATGATGTGCTTCTTACACAGAATAAGGCAGTCGTGTGTTTATTAGTCATGTTTAATCAATCAAAGTGTTTCAATCTTCTGTTTATTCAGCTACAGCGATGGTATGATGCCCAATAGGGATTTCCTGGAATGACGTGTGTTATTGTACTTCTGCGGCGGGGCATATTTGGCGTGTGTAAGACGCCCTCTGGTGTTCAGATGGATATGTGGTGTGTGTGTGTGTGTGAGACGCCCTCTGATGTTCAAATCGAATAGCATTTACTACCTATCAGCCGTTCTGCACTGACAAACTGTGCAGAAAATAATCACAGCCTTTGTCAAATCGCATGCGGTTTCATTGCATTGTGATTAATCGCGCAGCCCTATATGCATCTTTAGTTAGACAATATGCGTGTTACCTGTCTCTGTCTACCTCCCAGCGTGGGTCCTGGGGCAGTTCGTACTCGGAGACCCCTGAGAGCATAGGAGAGCCACTGGAGGATAAACGCGAGGGCCGGACCAGCATCCCACCAGAGTGCATAGACGAGCTGGAGTCCACTGACACCTGCACGGAAATACTTACAAATTACTCTCCACACAACACAGCAACACAAATAAACATAAAGACTGTGGTCTTGTGCACTCATATGGGTGTATGCGAGTTACTTGGTCAGGGGGGCATCTATATACACTGATGCAGAGAGACGCACTGATATTATACAACAATCATCAACGAAAACAGATCAAAACAGAAATCAAAAATGAGCTCAACAAGAAAATAGTTGGAGAAATGAGAAAAGAAGTTTTACATTGGAATCCTGCACGAAAACTTGAGTTTAAATCAGGCATTATATTATTTTAAACAATATGATAGCTTCGTTAAATTGTTGTCATATTTGTCACATTGTCTGGCGAATTTCTGTGGGTCAAATAAAGTCATTTCAATAGGAATCAACGCAATCCAAAATTTTGCGTGCGGGCGAACAATTTCCCCATGCTGGGCAAGCAGATTCGCAGTTGCTTGCTTTGAAACTGACTTTATACATCGCTGCAAGCGAAATCATCTTAATAGAAATCCACATGATTAGGAATTTCATGAGGCTGAAAGATTTCCTATGCAGTTTTCTCGACGGGTTCAAGTTGGGCACTGCTTGGTTTGAATGCTAGACTATATTGAATATTTTTTTGCCCATGAAATTTCACAAATGCAACTGCAAGGAACAGAGAAATTAAGTCTTTATTTACAAAATAATCTTTTTTCATGAAAATGAATGCTTTAAATCAAAGAGAACACATTATACCCTTTGACAAAGTTTTGATTTTGTTTTTGGGCTCTGTTCGAATAGGTTTTCATGCTTGAATGTTTATTTTTCACATATTCTCCATTGTAGCAGCTCCTCTCTTCCCAGTCTGTCAGTAATACTCTGTTTAGTTCCTGTCTCCATGAAGCTCCTCCTCCTGAAAAGCACATTGTGCTCTGATTGGTCGCCTCGATCCGTGTGTTGTGATTGGTCAAACGCTTTGAGTGCGTTTAAGAAATGTCCCGCCTCTTACCATAACCACCAGTTTCAACACACTACTAACTAATGCTTTCTGTACACCTAAAGACTTTGAAAAGATTTAGAAAAGACTTTATAAGATTATCAGCTCACATCTAAAGACTTGGGTTCACAGTTTTTAGTCTCAGACTAAAGACTTGCGATAATATCAAACATGTTTGATATGAAAGACTAGAGAAAGACTGGCATAAATCGGGTCGCCGACTGCAGATTATCACCTCACATTTAACGATCGAGACGACGGGAGCGCGCCGAGACTCCAGTAAGATTCCTAAAGACTGCCGGTCTTTAGTCTGGGACTGTGAAAATCCTTTGGTGTACGCCCGGCATAACTCAACCAGGCCCATCCCTTTATTCTGCGTATTAATTATTTAAAGAGGAATATTGTGATGTGTTCGTTCCCGAAAGAAACTCAAGACTACAATGGAGGCGTTTCAGGGAGTTCAGAAAAACTGACACTGATATAGAGAAGAACTGGAACTTTGCAGAGCTTTTTAATGCTCAAACAGCAACATTACACACTAAAGAAAGATGAACATGGGAAAAAAAGCATAACAGGTCGTCTTTAACACTATTATAGTTAAATATCCCCCCCCTCACCCCAACAATCAAATTAAATACTACAACACCCCGACATTAACACTAACATAAGAAACTTTTGAAATGTGATGTTTAGTGGTAAAGAGATCAAACCCCCTATCTACTTTCTGTTACCTGTCTGCGCAGAGGGATGCTCTTGGCCAGCTTGTGAACCGCCAGCTGGCTGTTGAAGTCACTTTTCTTGGTGGAGCTGTGCATTTTGGCCAGCACAGCGGTCACCACCATCACACAGATAAGAAAGAAGCCCACGCAGTAGATCAGCACCTCCAGGTAGGTCTGGTTTGCCAGTTGAGTCGGGGGAATGGCTAGATTATGAAAGAAGGGAGCAATGCAAGGTGGCAGAAGGGAAGGGAATGAGCTTGCTGAACGCTAAAGGGATGATGTGTTTATTTATCTTTGTGTGCTAAAAATGACAAATCAGCCTGTTCCAGCAGAGCTTGAATGTTTTGACAATCACTGCAACTGACCCTTTGCTAAGTCCCGCCTTAATGTTGCCTTCCGCCATGTTGTCAGGCAAACTTTTGGAAACCTTGTGTTCGAAAAGCTTTAAATGGAATTTTACATAAAATATCCCAAGACATTGTAAAATGTTGTTGCTGGCGCTCTTCTAATAGTTCTAAAAAACATTTTTTTCTTTATTAATATTCCCTCATTCCCAAATGAGCATGTAACCCATCAGTACACCACCTACATTTGCTCCAAAGTAAATTAATATGAAGTAAATTCATTAAATAATTACGGAAGACGATTTCCATCACATATTTTAAAAAGGGACTTTTTAAATCTCACAATTCATAAATTTTATATTTTCATAAACATCTTTCTCCCAACTTAATATCTCGTAATTCTGCCGTTTGTCTCAGAACTGACTTTATTCTGACTTTATTTCTCCCAATTCCGAGTTTATATAATTTGGAGTTAAAATCTCTCAATTCAGACTTTCTTTCTCAGAAATGTGTGTTTATTACAAGTTTTTTGTAATACAGCAACATTACGCAAGCTGGTGTTGTGCTTAGCAAAAGGTCAGTGGGAGAGAATATTTTGAACAATGACTCAATATTGTATGCATTCCTGCCAAAGTCAGAGTATCTGCCTGTTTGGGAAGCTTGAAATATATTAGCGGGAGACCTTTTTTATGTACATTTATAAAACCACAAACACACTGATGCACACACACACACATGCACATGCACAAAACAAAAATCCTCTAAATGGAGATGTCTTTGTTCACGTGAATGGTGAATTGCAATGAACACAAACTCCTATTGTAGCATCATAATTACTTCTTTCATGGATCAGGTTTCATGGCACATTCTTCTGCTTATGTGACTAGCAGGAGAAGGAAACCACTGCTCATGATACTTGGCAGACCTCGCTACGAGATTAGGCCAAAAAATGGCCTTGTGTAAACTCATATGAGACATTAAATTTGCAACACAAATACAAATGTAAATTGAGAGGAATGGCTTATCTGGGTGGGTAGTCAAAATCTGAGCGGGTATGCATTTCAGCAAAGTATAAATGGAGAGCCAGGTTATGGGGTAAAATTACATGAGAAGTCTGGCTGATACAGATATTTCCTATGCTATTTGGTTGGCGTTTGTCTGCCCCAAGGCTCTGGTTCTTTATACAGAGTTTCTTTCACACAGTTCATGCACACAAAAGATGTTATTGTATCATGTATACATTTCACACAACAATGCACATGCAAATGCATCTCATTGACAGATCACTTCTCTTTGCCTTCTCTTTTAATAACTTAATGAACAATCAAATATATTGTAGCGTGAACATGAAGCTCAAATGCTCTTAAGTTAATATATTTACATAATGGTTTATGATAAGAGTAAGGCCCACAGTTTGCTGACTGCAACATGCAAATGCAAGAAGATCAACATTCAACATCCAGAATCAAATCTTCATGTTGAATGCGTTTAAGACTTTGACTGACAAGCATCTTGATAAATCGAATCTATTTAAACAATGAATAGATTCACCTTCTAGGTGAGGTATTTATCAAACCCGAGCCAAAGAGGAAATGATGTCAGCATAGTGCTTATGCGTAAAATCATGCTCTTTGGGATGCTTGTCCAGTGTTCAGGCACACAGAAATGTTAATTGGAAACAGGTTAATCTTGAAAAACAAGGAAAAGGATTATAAAAAATAATATAAAAAAAGTTAAATGGAAACAAAGCTTCGCCAAACCACTAGCCACAGTGTCCCATCTGTTCTCAGTTGTTATTTGTTATACATTACATTTATTTTGCAGTTAAACTACAGCTCTAGTTCACAAAACATCTTTAAATTAGGAAACATTTATGGTGCACTCGGTCATTTTGCACTGGTCAGTATTTGCACATATACCGATACCTAGTTGCAATGTGTGCAAAATCAATCGTTTTCTTCGTGATAGGGGTGGGCGATCTGACGACTTTAAATCGTGATGGATGTTGAAGACATCCATGATCATGTTCTCATAATAATGTTACAATACAGCAATGACTGCCTACTAGATGGCTGTGCTGACTGGCCAAATTATATCATGTGTCTTTTATGCGTGGTGATGACGCATTTATAATAATAAATAAATAAATAAATAAAAATCAACAGCAGTAGGGCTGTGCAATTTTGGTTCCCAACACTTCAGAAAACGCGACAATCAAGATGAAATGATCATTGTGCCGCATGCCGTCCCTTTCCTTTAAAGCGGTGTGCTTAAAAGCCTAAACTTAACGCCCAAATCAATCAAATCATGTAACGTGACCGTCATCAAATGCAGTCTACTGCGGGCCATGCCTTTAAAAGTTATTAAAAGCGCATTGAATTGCGAAAGAGACTGATCCCCACACGCTTCTGTGTTCGCTGCGAGAGCAGAACACCGACGAGCAAAGTATACTTGGGGTTTCAGGTGTGCGCCTAAACGGTCAAATATACATACAAAAGTATGTCAAGATGTCCGTATCGGTGAGTATTTACATAAAGACAGTCAGTTATGTCTTAAGTGAATAAACAGTTGGGAAAGAAATCGGACGCATTTCATTATTTTAGATCCGTGCATTCAGTCGTAAAGCCTAATGCAAATAACTGCTGCTGTCGGTCATTAATGTTGAACAAAAGACTAAATCACTCACTGCTCTTGACTGTATGACTAGTGGTTTAAATAAGAATCAATGTATATTTAATTCATGCAGTGTTTAACTCAGGGTTTAATGACTATTTTGACATCTGATTGTTTAATGCAATATTGTGTTTTAAATATTGCAAATAGATAAGTCCATAGGCTTGTCTGGATATTCTTGATAGTACATCTCAAAATTGGAAAGACTGTTGTTGTAAGATCGTGGTATGAAATTTTGGGAAGATCCCCCATGAGCCGACCGACTACAATTAATCAACGTACATAAGGCCACTATTATGAGTCTTCAACTAATATTAGCGTAAAAGATTTTTCTAAAATGATGTTCCCGTCTTCGAGTAAATATATACTTATGTGCACCTTTAAATTCAGTTGTGGTCAGAGACAGTGGGAGGTTTGGCTTGGCTTGATTCCACTTTTATAAAGAAGGACAACAAACATGTCATTTTGACATGCTTCAACTGACATTTCAAGTGTCAGTCAACACCCAGATGAATAACAAAACCACAAAGCAGACACACAGGGGTTGAAGAATGGTGCGGTTCACAAAGTATTGTTATTTGCTATAAAACCACTGTATTGCTTGTAATGGAAGTAAATGAAAGAGCTAGTGTTTACTAGCACTGAAAATGTCTTAACCCTCATGTTCTGTTTAGAGACATTGAGGCTATTTTAACAACTTAAAGAAATATTGATGACATTCACGTTAAAATTCTCTTATAAAATACCAAAAATGGTTTATTTCTTTTATTGATTGTTAAATTGCACCCAAATCTTAATAACTGCACTATATTAGACAGTCATACTTATTAGAAGTGTCTGCACTATAAAGTCATATTTATGAAAAGTGAATGTCCACTTTGTGTGAAAAGCGTGGTGGTATTTTGAGGTTTCTTGGACCTATAAGCTATAAAGTCAATTTCAACCGAACATTTTGAACAGATTTTTATGGAAACTACTGCAATGATGTGACCAAATTCAACCCACAGTGTGAACCGCCACTGTTAAGCCCAAAGTACACTTCAGTTATAGAAAGTATTATCCTCGTTCAGTGCTTCTCTAAAAACGTCTTTGTACTCGTTTAAACTGAACGGGTATGAATACATTTTGAACATTGTTGCATCTCCAGTAGATTTGCCGTCTCGTGGACAAACTAACTAGTGCAAAAACCCTCAATGCACATGTTCGAGCTGAACTTACATTGTATGTGCGGTTAGCATTGTAGTATGCTGACGAATACATTTGCATCACACGCACAGAACGCATACTCTAGTCTACATGTAAACAACAAAATATACTTTGGGCTTTAGACAGGGAGAAACATCGACCAAAAGGAGCACCACAAGAACCACAGATACCTTTATAGACAGTCAACCATGCAGAGTGATGGGAGTGGCCGATAGAGTTCCCAGCCAAGCAGGTGTACTCTCCAGAATCCTCTAAAGACACATTCCTGATCTGCAGTACCTCCATCTCCTTATCCGTAGTGTTGACGCCTGCCGTCTAGAGAAAAGAACCACAGGATGAAGCCGGAGAGCTCCAGGAAAACCCACCAGATGAGAGAGAGAGGGAGAGTTTTTGGATGAAGAACGGTAAAGATTTGACATCATGGAGTAACAGAAGGGTGCTGGAGAAACACCCTTCACCGTCCTTAAGGAGAGCAGGACAGCTCCATGATCGGAAGTGGATCCTTCGATGACCCTGCTGACAGATTCGTGGTTAGAGACCGGAGCTCGCGGCTCAACCCGCTACAGACCCAACACCTGAAGACGAGGGTGACATCCACCCACCTCCATCTCCACATGCACAAGATGGGCCACATGGAACATTACCCAGCAGAGACTGAACACAATCGCTCTCACAAGTGCACGCATTCAGAGGAGGAAGCAGTGGCATTTAGACTGGGAGATTAGAAAGGCTAGTCAAAGAATGCGTGAGAAATATGTGCGAGTAAGGATGTCAAAGGCACTGGCACTTTGATTCAGGCGATGCTATATTACCTGTTGAAAAGCACTATTAAGAACATTTAGCCATCTACAGAAGTGGCCAGTGATTCCTGTAGGCTGGAAATGATAAAAGCTGGGGAAAATGGGGACGGTTTAAAAGGCTTCACTGAGTCCGTAAAGCACAGCTTTCCCAATTAAGGTTTCCATCGTCCTCCTTTGAAATTAATCTTACCTAACATGATTAATCGCGATTAATCACAAAAAAACATGCAAGTTTTATTCGATTTGATAAAGCAATTATTGTTACAACTGCAATTATTATAATGATGTATTATTAATCACAATTATTATTAATACAATGATTAAAAAGACTAATGTCATTGTAATTCTTGATAAAAAACACAAGGTGTTATAGCGGCTGTTCTGCCTTTACAACACATTATTTATTAGCAGTATGCAACTAAAAGTTTGAAAACCAATAGTCAGAGATGAATTACCTCATTAAGCTTTTCGAGTATATACTTAAAGGTGCAGTGTGTGATTTTTAGCGGCATCTAGTGGTGAGGTTACGAATTGCAACCAACAAAAGTTACGGTGGCCGACAGGAAAATATGTCATCGTCTGAGACAGCAGAGAGTAGAAGTTCAGCAATGAGGTTTCTTTACAAGGATAAATTAAGAAATTATGTTTACTTAACTATTTAGTAAAACTATATGTTATTGCGAATATTATTGTTACTTGTTCATCATTGTGTCAGTGATTTATTCGCTGAACTAAGCTTGCTTCCTTGCACGAAGAGCAACATAGTAACGAAACGCGTTTGTCCGTTTAGGGCCACTGTAGAAACATGTCGACGCATTTCAATGTAAGGGAACGCGCGGTGTGTGTAGACAGAAACTGCTCATTCTGAGGTAATACAAATATAATGGTTCATTAAGTAAGGTCTTTATACACCACTGAAAAGTTATTTTTCAAGGTAGTGAAGAAACTCTGTAGCGCTGCGTGTTCGCTGTCGGCTACGCTAGAAACATGACGACACAATATGTCGACTCCTTAGAAGGGGGCGCCCGCGGTTATGGAGATATAAATGTCTCATTCTAAGGTAAAAAAAAACATAACGGTTCATTATGCAAGGTCTTTATACACCACTGAAAACATAGTTATGGATCTTATATTGCATTTCTGCCAATAATTCCTCAGAAATATTACACAATGCACCTTTAAACTTTATAAATGCATCAAGGCTTTATGCCTTATATTTCATTATGAGACTTATATTTACATGTAGAGTTTAAAATAAAGGAGAGCATGTTAAATATCATTTTAATTTTAGCTGTGACATCAAAAACTGTGAATTGCCAGAAGTATTTGTGGTATCTATGAGGAAGAAAGAGAGACTGCAAAATTTAATAGTCATGGAAACAAAGCAATCCTGAAGAGAAAAATAGCAGGTAAAGAAAAAGCCCTCGAGCGAGGTGAAGGAATTTAGACGGGCACATTCTCAAGGTGCCACTGAAATGCTTTTGAAGTGCAAGTAATCTTCAGAGGGCATGAAAAACACCCTTATTAGGAGGGCAAAGTGCTGCACAGAGATGGAGAGAAGGAAACGTCCAGTGTAAACAAGCCAAAATACTTCCAGTTGCTCTGCTGGGATTTTCCATGGCGTCATTTACGGCACCACAGAAAACAAAAAAGTACGACGAAGTGGGAAGATGTGTATCGGTCACCTATGAGCCTGATAACCGCTGTCTCTACCTCCGTCTAACACCTACTTCTGCCTCTTTCTGCACTGATGTATCTCTGTAGCAGGGGGCGTGTGTTACCTTGCGAGTGTTTAACGACGGTGAGCCATGCTGATTGGTTGGCTTGGCCTATATAATTGGCCACTTTACATATATACTCCCCACTTTCTTCTTCTGTCACGTTGTACAGCGTCAAGACCTGTGTGTTCGAGCTGTTGACCCCAGAGTGCTGCGGAGGTCAAACATATGTCAGAGGTCAAGCACAAAGTCAAACATTAATGTCACTGTGATCCCAGCTGTCACTGAAGGACAACACCTGCCATTACAGCTCTTGTGAAATGGATTATGACCGCCTGCCAAGAATGTGGCTAATATTTTTCCCGAAAGCTGTTAGTCCTGCTCCATTTGCTGAGGGGCTCTGACCATAGAGGTGAAGTAATATGGTGAAAGAAACACTTTTAACAGCAACAGAAAAAGTAAAGAACTTTAGATAAGACTGATTTCTGATATTTAAAGGATATTTTTCAGGTTACAACTAAAGCGCTATAAACTGTATCAGTGGCAGCATCAATTACCACAGGGACATATATATATATATACACACACACACACACTTACTGTGCAATTTTATGAGGAATTAGGTTTGTTTATTCCATAGACTTAAACTGTCAGCTTCTAACAGCACTTTTTGTTAAAAATTTTTTTTTTTTTTTACAAAATGTAGGGTAGTGTTGGTATTGTTAACTCAAACCAAAATATAGCACAAATTAAATTAAAAACAAATATTATTAGACTATTTATTAGATTATTAGACTAATTATTAAATTCTGATAGAGTACAGAATCCTCCTAATCAAAACACATGCAGAAAAGGAGCAGAAACAAGCGATAAAACCATTGCTTTTGTGCGTTGTAGTGTTTGAAAAACAACAACAACATGAATATCTCAGCTTTTTGTTCAAAATGTAATTGTTTTTTAATGAAACTTACCCACATACAAGTGTTGATAAAAAAGAACGCATATAGCTAGAATAATAGAAAAAATTCTCTGTTCTTTCTTTTAATATATTGCATGTTCAGATATTCATACAACAAAATATTCCAGCGTCCAAGTTTTGTGAAAATGATCAAAAAAGCTGGCGCTGGCTGGTAATATATATATATATAAAAAGCACTGGCAGGGAAAGAGTTAAATTATTTGACTCTTGATTAAATATTGTTAACTTTGAGGCATCACCACATTATTAATATAGACAAAAAGACAGTTTTGTCAAATGGACAAAACACCTTGTTGTTAGACCAAACATTAGGAGCTTGACTAGTAAGAGGAAACGGATTTTACCTTCAAGATTCGAACGTACGGCAGTCCGTCAGAGCCGACTCTGCTGCCGTTCACCTCGATGTGCTTCAGCCACTGGATGTGAGGCTGAGGATCGCTGAAGACTTTACACTCAAACTCCACGTCACTTCCCACCACGACTGTACGGTTAGCAGGCAACCCAGCCTGGAGGATCGGCCTGTGCGGTGAACGCTCTGTATCACACACACATTTATGTCAGTGAGGTTGAAATAAGCCTGATTAACATTTTTTTTTTATTCTTTTCCCCTCTTAAAGAAATCAAAATGTGAATCTGTATTACGGCAAATAGGATCTTCAACAGGGCTCGACAATAGGGACTCCTCGAGGGACAGTTGACACAACTGACACTTGCCCGATCGGGCCAGTGCTGAATCATGAAAGTGTATCATTTGCACATGTTTTTAAGCCTTAATATTCAAGTGCAGGACGACGGGAAAGAGATCTAAAACCCAATAGTGTCTGAAGTTTTGTGAGCGCACACATCTGAAGCGTGCGCACGTAAAGCCGCTTCTCAGACAGCGTGCGAATGCTGAATTGAGCTCTTGTTCACGTCTTCATGCGCTTGAACGGACATATTCACACAATTACATCAGAGGATGCCACTCTCGGCGTGTGTCCTAGTTACCATAGTCTATTATATCTGAAGTGACATAAACAGTTGAGAAATAAAATGCATGCGTGTCAGTATATTGGATCCGTGCAGCACTTAAAGAACCTTTTAATGTTAATCAAATAACCAGGACAAAGAAAAAAAAAATCACTCACTGCTCTTAACTTTTGTAACTTTTCTATATTACATTTGATTATATATTTTCTCTACCTGAAAATTACTGTTAGACTTACTTGAAAATAATGAAAAGCAGTGTTAATTTAATTTATATGTTCATTCTATTGTATTTGAGATATTGCTCGTAATTTGATTATTTGTTCTTATTTTATTGCTGACCGTTTGCTTGTCTTTAACAATTGTATATATATATAGTTAGGAATAAGAGTTAGCAGTTTTTGGTGCCACAAAATTATTTATTAAGGTTATGGGTCAAAAAACTACGAAAACAATAAATAGGCCTCACTTGTTTATTTTAATTATTTATTACTTCTTTGTGGTGGGCCAATGAAAATTTTGGCGGGGCAAGTAAAAATTTGAACGACTGGGAAAGTAGAAAATAATCCTTAGCATTGAGCCCTGTGTTCATTAGATGTTAATATCACAGACAGAGTCTACAGGGAGCAGCCAATTTAACATGCAGACTAAAAAAATCATTATAATTGCTGTAATTTGGTGGAAATGAGTGGAAATGTTATTTTAAGCCACAGCCCATCTCTCAGAGATTCTGAACAAAAGGCGGCAAGTCTATAAATCTACAAACAATAATAAAAAAAAGAGAAAAAAAACATACGTGTCCATTTTATTTTGATACAAATCGCACATGAACTCACATCGCAATTACATCCTCTGAACTCATAAGCAGGAACTTCCCAAGTGGACTTGATGCCGTAGATGTGTGAGTGTTGTGTGTGTGTGTGACAAATTCAAATGGTGTCTTCTCATGAATGTGTATGTAGGGTGCAAATGATGTCACAGCAGCACTGATTTATTTGCTACTTAATGAAGGCATCAATCAAGTCCATGTCAGCCAATCAGTGTTTGAATTACTTTACCAAATACACTGATCTCATCTTGAGCCACTAACCACGACTCTAACTCATCCACTGCATCACGTAAACACTTTATATTTGCAATGGATCATTTAACACACACCATCAACAGAGTACGAGTGCTTGTCCTTGACAAGCACGTACACACAGACACTCGCACGGAAAATGTAAAGCCAGCCGTTACTTCGGTTCATTTCAGGGAAGTAATGGTAACCATTAGTGGTGCTGCGCCAAAGCATTAGCTGCATGGTGAACAACACCCATTTGCATCTGATTGACTCAAGTAAACATTGCAGTGCTTCTGCGACCCTCCCTTGGGGATCATTTGCCTGTGCTAGCTAAAACTGTAAATAGATTTAATCAAAAGGGTTTGCAATAAATCACTGCAGCTGAGCTGGTGGGGAAGGAAAGACCAAAACAAATTTACCCACAAGCAAAGAATAGGAAAAAAGTTGGGCTTGGGAGAGGATGATGTTTAAATCAACCTAACTTTTAAAATGTAGAGATAAGACTCGAAATATGACTGACCGACTACGTCCAGCTGGTAGGTGTGATTGATGCTGCCGTATTTGTTTTCCACCAGGCAGGTGTAGTTGCCTTTGTCTGACGGTACCACCGACTCCATTATGATGGTCCACATGTGCTCCCGAACCTGTGCAGTAAAATGAAAACGTAAAAAAGTGTGCAGATTCTGTGTAAAATACTGCCATTTTCACTTAATGTAAATAGCCGCTGCCTTTGCAAAAATCTCTTTATTGAGGCAGAGAAGTGAATCTGATCCAAAACTCTTCAATTAAAGACTTCTATAGACAAAATCTTGCAGCCCAACATATAAAAGCAGAAAACTGCTAAATGCATTAAAGGGGTGTTCATGTCTACGGACACAGAGCTCTTCTAAAACCAAGAGCTCTAGAAACCGCCAGCAAACTTCAGTCTATTAAACATATGTCTGCTAAGCAACATGGACCTCTACAGATCAGTGGCGATTTTAATAAATATTTATTTTTTATTAAACTACTTAATATATATTTGTGTATATTATATTGTATCAGCATATGGCAAAGATTGAAAACCTTTTTGCTATTTGTGAATTATGTATTTTTGTCTGTTTGACACAAAGTTATCAATAGAAGTGCACAAGTCTAATGTTACGGTACTAAATACTGATATTTTTGTCCTCTCCTTTTGTGTTGTACATTGAAATATGAATGTCATTACAGGTTTGGAATGACATAAAGGTGAGCAAATTATTTTAGGGTGAACTAAACCTATAAAGATCCAGCGGACAGAGCATGTGTTCTCAGCAGTAACAGCTTGATGAAATCAGCTTTAGGTTGGGCAAAATTAATCAGAGGTTAAGGCTTCAGAACCCCAGATGTGAGCTGCTACACTCACAGTCTGTCTGACTTCCTTTTCACAAACACTTAATGTAAATGAACAATTGTGCCAGACTCTTGTTAAACAAAAGAAACCACGAGAGACTGGGGAGAGTGCAGGGGGGAGGTTACTACGAAAACTGCAGAAGGGCCCCTCAGCGGAAGTCCTTCTCACTCCTGGAGCTCAAAGACACGTTTGGATGCATTTATGCACGGATTACTATCGCTATGATATGGTACTGAGTCTGTCTCCACACACACACACAAAAAGAAAGCATACCTTCTTAGTATACTCAAATGTCTGTATAAACCCATGTAAATGCACATGTTACTGTGTGCGCGTGCATGCGTGTATGCATTGCAGTGGCCTCAAACACACTCCAGATGGTAAAGTGTGTATGCAATGAGGGAGAGGAAGAGGACTAATGTCTCCCAGCTGAAAAACACCTTGATGAGAAACACAGACGCTACAGGTCCACAATGACACAAGCAGAGAACTGCAGAGAATACCACTATAATGTAATGTAGAAGGGAGAGGAATGGAATAAAAAAGAAAAATGATTGTCATTTTGATGTGTAGTATTTTTTTAGAAAAATAATTAAACCCACAAATTAAAATAACCTCTCCTTATCTACTCATTCTCATTTTGATTTTCTAACAAGTAAGCTGTGGCCAAAACTCACTCAAAGCAGTTCTCCTAATGACACGTTGCTAAGAAATCAATTTAAACGTTACTTTGGGTTTGTTGACATTCCTGATCAACATGGTTAAATGAGTACATGAGCTGGTTTATCCCGGAGTTTATTCTCATCTGTCTGAGCACAACGAGTTGTGTAAAATAAGGACAGCCAAGCAATAGTAGGCTCCAGTGTCTGCCTTCCAGGCATGGTTATTCAACCTCTGTCATGCAACAGTGAGGTGTCTGGAAGACAAATCTGCTGAGAAGGAGGTGCCCTTTTAACCTCCAAAATCACAGCAGCTGGCAAGCAAAAGTGAAGTTTGGGAACCAATTTTGTATCATACGAGTTTATCAGTGGACTAATTTCACACCAGCTTTACCTGCGATTATGTTAAAGTCTCCCTGTAGTCCATCATTTTATCCCTTACAACTCATCTTTGATCACCAAAATTACATTCACTTTTTTTCTTTGAAAAAAAAAATTCTTCATGCCTTAAAACAGCTTGAATGTAACTCGACACCCTTGCCTCATTTAGTATACGCGGTTCTAAGAATATGCAAATGAGCCCCGCCTCCACTCACTCACTCAGCTCAGAGATCCACTCGTTGACGATCACACGTTGATCTGATTGGTTACAAGGTAGTTTGTGACATCAGAAAAAACAGTGATTTCAAACTGTGTTTTTGAGACTGCCTTTAGTTCACTGCAGTTTTAAGGAGAAAATACTCAGCGATGCTGTTGACTTATGAATTTGCACATGGTTTGTCTTATTAAAAATACCACATAGACATATAAACAATATTAAAAGCTTAATTTACACCACCGGGGGCTTTAAGATTAAGACATGGATATTTTAAAAGCATCTCTGAGATAGAATTTGGATGTTGTGTAGTTGCCCTCACCTTGAAGCCTCCTATTCGCTGGTCTTTCTTAAACTCTTTGCCGTTCTTGAGCCACTTGAGAGTTGGTGTAGGGTTACCGTTGGCCTGGCAACGGAACTTGACAGTTTTGCTGGCGGGAACCGCGTGGAGCTTCTTCTCCATCTTATCAGGTTGAGCCCAAACAGGAACCATTGCTGAGGAACCGATAGAAAGTACAAAAAACTAAGACTGAGAAAATTACTATGAAACTACAATATAAACAGTATCAGGAGGATGACCATCTTAGAAAAGTAATCCAAAGCAACGATAAGAGCACGTTCCAGGAGAGTGATTGTACTAAGGTGACCGCAGATCAAAGTGCGCAAGATTTGGGTGTTGGTTGATGGCTTCGCTCCTTTTGACTGGCTTAATAGTGCCCTTGGGACTCAAAGTCTAATCCATCAAAAGACATGAAGGCTTTCAGTCTAATAAACTAAAGCTTGACACATTCCACAAGACAGCTGTGGTTTATAAAACAAAAATGTGCACTATTTCCTGTTATAATTCCTGCTTTGAAAGGACAACCCTAACAATATTGATTCGCATTGACATTTGCATATCTTTGATTCAGAGTTTTGAGCACAGAGAATTTGACTAAGAGAGCAACAGTGACTCACGAAGCAGCTTCTGGTCACTTGATAGCTTGGCCTCCTCTGAGGAAGACTCATCTTCATCATCATCTTCTAAGGATATCAATCCATCTGACCAAAGAACAGAAAATCAGGTTATGTTTTTGTTGTGTTTGTGAACAATACAAATGTCAATCAATCAGCAATTTTGTATTCAATTGGTTTCTCACCTGTAACGTTGACATTGAAGTACTCTGTATCGTTGCAGTTGGGTCCCTGAGCAAAGCAAGCATACAGACCAGAGTCGGCCGGCTCTACTGTTTCGATCTCCATCTGGTTGCTGCGCAGACGTGTGTGTTCTCCGTCAACCAGTGGAACATGGTCTTTAGTCCAGGTCACCTCCTGTGTCTCTTCTTTATCTTTACAATTCAGCTCCAGTTTATCCCCCGAATACAAAGTGAACGTCGTGTGATCAACCATGGCTACCACTAAGAACAAGATGAAAAAAAATGAGTTCTGTTAAGTTTTTATATAATTTGAATTCCTGAAAAGAATGCTCTTAAAAACAATCGTAAAGAATTCTTAAGTTCCAATCCAACTATTAGGGAAAACCACCAAACTGGCGACCATTAGGATAACCTCCAACTTAGTTAAATCTAAAACTCCAAAGTCTTAAATCCACAAAGGTAAGATGTTTAATTAATTTATTGGGTCGTTTCAAATAATAAGCATTACAACCTAATACTAGCCACATTTAATATGCATCACTATTACTAGGGATGTGCACAAGAAAAGTTATCAAAGACATCGTTAAAATAGTCCAAGTGACGACAGTGGCTCAATCTTAAGTTTATCAAACGACGAGAATACTTTTTTGCGCAAAAAAAACTAAAATAATGACTTTATTTAAACTATTCATTTCCTTCTCAAGTCAGTTCACTAGTGTAAAAGCATAGAGCTTCTGTGTTGTACGTCACACGCAGGCTCACTATTGGCCGACGCTGGTCATGTGTGTGATGCGTGTGACGTACAACACAGAAGCTTACGCTGTTACACTAGTGAACTGACTCGATAAACTTGAAAATGACTTGACTTGATAAACTTAAGATTGAGCCACTGTAGTCACTTGGACTATTTAAACGATGTCTTTAATAACTTTTCGGGGCTGGCAAGATTCAATCCCTTAGAAGCCTATGGAGGAGTGATCCAGCTCTCAGATTTAATCAAAAATATCTTAATTCGTGTTCCGAAGATGAACGAAGGTCTTACGAGGTTGGAACAACATGAGGGAGAGTAAATACTGACAGAATTTTCATTTTTGGGTGAACTATCCCTTTAATAAACGTGACGCAGAGTGCTGAACTCCCACCAAGTCAGTTGCGAGGAAAAAATACTGCGCTAATAATTATTACATAATCTCCAGGTGTTTTACATTAAGCTGATCTGAGAGTCTTCAGCAAGAAATGCCATTATTTTCTTCTTACAGGGTTCCTACACATTTTCCATTACAAAATTCCATACTTTTCCACACTCAAATTTGAAAACCATATCTAACAGAAATGGTTCTTACAGCATTGTTCTCAGCATTATATTTGGTATATAATAACGGGTGCACATAACTTTTTTGGTTATTGGTTCTCTAATGTTTTATTAACATTAATGACACAGACAACCGCAGGAATATTAGGCTGCTTTCACTTTAAGGCCGAATGCACAGACCGAATATACTGACACACATTCGGATTCTTTCTTAACTGTTCACTTATGACATCACCGTGAGAATACTTGTCGGGTATTTTGACAAAATTGTGTGTATGAGTCTGTTATAGTGCAAGTAAACTTGAAAGAGGAATCAATTCGGTCTTCGAGCGCTGTCTGAAATGAACCTCTATCTCTCTCTCTCTCTAGTGAGGCTGCGCGCACAGATAACGGCGTGTGAGTCCCGATTTTCGCCTCTCCTTCCGTGTTTTAGAATTTTCTGTTTTTGGGTGAACTTTAATGTTTTCTTTTTTACCCATGCTTATCCAAACCTGGAAATTACTCAAATACCATACTTTTCCAAACCGCCAGCTTTTTAAAATATTTTCATAAAAGTTGAATGTGCCCCAGAACATTTTGTTAAATGAATATCTGAATACGTTGTATTCATGCATTTTTTATCAACACTTGAATGTGGGTAAATTAGTTTAATAATAAAAAGCAACATTGAGCAAAAACCTGAAAAAAAAATCACGTTTTTGTCAAAGACTACATCCAGATCGGATTCAGAACGATGATCAAAACACAGATGGAATAGGTCGAGTCTTTTTGTGATCGTCAACGAGTCTATTTTTTCTCAAATTCCGTTTTATTTTTTTTCGAATTCCATTTTTTTGGATTTATTTTTAGCCCTTTCGGATTTTTCGGATTTGCTTGTTTTCTTTTCACTTCTAAGCAGTATTGACCGTTAAATTCAGTTACACAAACTCACAATTCAGCTTTTTTATTTAAACTCTTAATATATTCAGCAAAGTACATTCAAAATTCTCCAAAATTAAGCCAAACCTTCAACAAATCTCTGGCCAAAAATAACAGTAACATGAAGGTAACAGTTACAAGGTAGAGTTGATGAATATTAAATCAAAGATTAAATGCAGACATGCTGCAGGGAGACAGAAACATTGAAACAACGATATGTGCCTGACAGAAAGCCAACACAATGACATTAAAACCACTTTTCCTAAAGTAAAAAATTCTTTATAACTACTTGCATACATCATTTATTCTTTCAAGCAGACATATTAACAAACATATTAAAGCTATTAACAAACAGTGAATGCTTTTCTCTTTTTCTTTTGTTGCTTGACATGGACCGCATTAGGTTAATTACCCACTGTCACTTTAAGACGTCGGATCATGTCCAATGACATGCGGATCCACTGATGCACATCCGATACACTCACAACTGTTTAAGACATAGCCGACATAGTTTACGTGAAAACTCTCCAAAACGGACATTTAGACATAATGTTGTGTGTATTTGTCTATTTAGACACGAAAGAGAGCTCAATTCAGTACTCGCGCGCTGTATGGCTGCACGCTTCGGGTCGTGTGTGTGCGCACAGAAAACCGTACCGAATAGAGCTCTTTTTTGCATCATCACTCTTATTCAGATCGCCTGCTCTACTCATTCTCCCGGACGTTTACATTTTTTTAACGTTTTATGAGACCGCTGGTTAGATCAGCACGTTACAGATACAGTATACAAATGGACGCATCTACCACAAACGCAGCCCCCGTTAGCTCATCAGAAGCCACTCGCTTCGACATTTTTTTCCCTACGCGTGAACGTGAGGTCGTATGGTTACTAGGCAACATGTTTAACAATGCCATTTGGCTACGGTTTAGGTAGAGACCTTTCTACGTTTGTTGTTTTAAACTGAAAAATGAAAAGGAAGTAAAAAAAAAAGTTTATTTAATATGTCAACAAAATATATGCAAATTCAGCGTGTATAAGAGAATTCCGTTTTCACGTGTAAATTCCGTGATTCCGTCCGCGTTTTCTGCATCACGGAAATCATAGGGCCCTACTAAAGCTTCACAGTTCTACAGCGGTGTAAACAAAATGTGTAATAGCGCCCCCTAGCGTATAACAGTGAAAACACGGAAAGCCGGAAATTTTCGTCAATGGTGGGGAAAGAGTAAAGAAAACATTTGAGAACTTAAAGTCCACCCTGTGGTGAAAATAAATTTTTAATGGTGTTTATATGTCTATGTGGTATTTTTAATATGCTTTAAGACAAACCATGTGCAAATTCACAAGTCAACACCATTGCTGAGTATTTTCTCCTTAAAACTGCAGTGAACCAAAGACAATCTCAAAAACGCGTTTTGAAATCGCTGGTGTTTCTGATGTCACAAACTACCTTGTAATCAATCAGATCAACGTGTGATCGTCAACGAGTGGATCTCTGAGCTGCTGTGAGTGAGTGGAGGCGGGGCTCATTTGCATATTCATAGAACTGCGTATACTAAATGAGGCAAGAGTGTAGAGTTACATTCAGGCTATTTTAAAGCATGAAGATTTTTTTTCACAGAAAAAACTTTTAAATATGTCATTTTGGTGATCAAAGATGAGTTAAGGGATTCGATTATTGACTACACGGGTGACTAAGAACTTCAACAAATGTTTTAGAATTTATCTAAAGAAACTTATTTCTTAAAAAAAGATTTTCGTGAGTCAAACCCTCGAACATTGTTGCATTTGGCATCCTATAGATGATCAGAAACACCTAACGTCTATCAAAGACACCAGCTCAGTCACTGCTAAATCAAATCTGAGTTTGAATTAGTCAAGGGCCAATTGTCAGGCCAATTCTGAGATAGAGCTCAAATTTGATTATGGGATGCAAGGTCGGGGGCATTGCCTCGGATACTGCCACCTGAGTCCACCCGTTGCTCAAGGCGACTAGTGGCGCGCGGGGGTGGGGGGTGGGTTTTCTAAATATAATTGCGCAGATTCATTATCCATCAACATGTCATTCATTCATCTGCACCTTTCAAGCAATTGGCTGTGCACTCTTAAAGGGGAAATGCTTCTTGTGGAGCAGTGAACTAGGGGATTATCCTGTTGGGGTTCCTCTTTAAAAGAATAGACTGATGTTGTCAAAGAGCACATTCTGACACCATATGCTGACGACTCTATACTAACTGTAAGTTGAGGTGAGATTTTCACATTTACAAAACAAATGGTGACTGCTTCGTATTCAAATGCTAATTGGATTAATTTCCGTTCAATAACAATGCATTTGACTGGCGCTGAGGGATTTGAATGACACCAACTGGTTTCCTGTAAAAGATGCACCAGGACTTGATTGTTCAAAAAAAGGTCAAATTTCCATGAAATCCTGACACCTTGCAGAAGACGACATTTACACTATTGTTTTGAAATGTGAGTAAATCTAAAGAAACAATGCATGGCCTACATCCCATTGAGCCACTTTTGGTAAAAAGACCCAAAAAATAACACGTAATTGCAAAATAGAAGGCAGACAATTACAAAAGAATTTCTTCTGAAAAGTCTGCCTAAGTGTGCGGTTGTGAAAAAGCATTTAATGCACATTTCATGAAAACAAACCACTTTAGAGAAACTGGTATGCTGTTTTCCCTGACACGTTTTTAATAGTAAACCTAACCCAAGTTTGCTCTTGACTAGTTCTGCTGTAGTAACTCCGCCCATCACTACCATTAACTCAGCTAATAAAGGAGAGCGAGCGAGAGGCCTGTAGCAGCAGGTTTTTGGGATGGTATCCATGGTGACCTCAGTAGGGTCTAGTTAAGGTATTTCCTGCTTCGCATGTGTCTAACAGGCTCTTAATCCTGACAGGAACAGGGGCCAGGGAGGGATCAACTTTCCCCACCAAAACACTGCAGAAAAGAATGAAGTAAGAGACAATAAGATGAGCTAGTCTAGTCTAATTTAGACACAAATAGAAGGTTAAAAAGAGGGCGAGTAACCATAATTTGTAACACTTTTCAAGGTTGGATTGCTTTTAAAAGTCAATTATATACTTGGAATAGCAAAAAGCTATTAAACATTTGCACCCACATTGCCTAGGGGAAAAAATACTTTAAAAGGCCTTTCGTGCACAACATGCCCCAAAAGCAGGCATAATATCGGGTAAAATAGTCAATGAAATCCAGCTATTCATACAAAACTATCCAACCATTGTTTTAACCATTACTATAATTAATGCATTTTTATTTTATTTCCTGTTGCACACGGACATACTATGTACATGTAATAATAATAATAATAATAATAATAGCAATAACTGGGTAATAACTAGGTACTAACCCTGAACCTAACCCATTATATTACCAGTACTTTCTTAGGTAAGTACACTTACTGTACACTTACTGCACGTACTGAAAAATAAAGTGCAACCATTTTTATTTTTTAACTGGTTCCCAACCTGACATTTACAAAAAACAGTTTCAACTTTATATTTTCAACCAATATGACAGCATCCAAAGAAACTAACTTCTACCCTAAATAAGTACAGCCTCACTTGACCTCAGTGTCAGTGAGCCAGAAATATTACACAATATAATTGTTGAATTCATATTACAGATACACAACTGACCAGAAGTTCACGACAAAAATGAGGTTCCAATTTCCTCTTGGCATTTTGAATTGAGCAGAACAGATGCCGAAAACATTTTGCACCAGTCACCAGAGAAGCTGTTTACTGTGAGCTATCAAGTGAGAGTATTCCACAATAATCACACAGGGAGAAAACTATACAGCTGCTTTATGATTTATAGTCATTAATCGACATGCTTCCTTTCCAGGATATTAAATAGTGGCATGTAACCAAGCCATCAGTCACTTCAAAGCACAAAACATGCAATACAAGCTGAGGACATGCACCGGTGTACGAGCTATAGAGTCCAGATGTTGTCTGGCACAACCACTTCACTGGAAATAAGAGCATTAAATTGAAGAAGAAAAAAAACTTATGATGGGGAAACAAATTTGGTGTACAGGTTGTTTAAAAAATAGGAAACAAAAAATTAAAGCCAAAGAGTTAAATCTATTGAAGTCTTTTTATTAATGAATATTGCTGTCAATTGATTAAAATTTTCGACTTGGGTAACATTTTTGAAAAAACGTGATTAATCGCACACGTATCGTGAAAAATAAGCATATACAGTTTATCTTGTTTAGCACTTTTTTTTGCTATAATTTCCAATACCCAGCAAACTAAACCATCAGATTGATGATTGAAAAAAAAAAAAAAACTTTCTGCAAGCCTTTTTTCCAAGGTAAATTTAGAGGTCTTTCCAAAAGAGGAAACTTGGAGACTCCAAAAGGGCACTAAATAAGCAAATGAGTTTCTGCACACCGAAGCACCTAAAAAAAGAAAACATTACAGAACAAAAAACTTGCTTTCTCCAGCCAAGAAACGTGGTTTGCGTATCATCTGGCCCATACAGTGGTGTCCGTTTCAGTCTGTATTTCACTTGCGCTCTTCATAAACAATCAAAGGATATGACGGAGCTTGTGTTTTAAAGTGAAACGCACACTGGAATGAAGAATAGCCCTATGTGTAAAGTGTGCACAACTTGCAGACTACACATATAGCAGTCGCCTTATAACAGTCTTGTTTGTATCATGATTAATTAAACAGCCCTACTTATAACTCAACTAACTGTAAAAGATGCACCCTGCCAAACTGAGTCACTCCCCATGAAATCTCAAGACTGTTAATCTTCCAGATTCTCTGACCAGATTAGGTTGAATTTAAGTCCATATTTTTGGAAAAGCAACCCAGCTGTAATAGCCATTGCATTTTTTCTTTCCTGCTGCAAGCCATTCGGAAAAAATGATTGACATGCCTGAAAATCATGTTAATTATGGTAAATCATGAAAGGTATTTATTTTTTTTCTTGGGCGAAGGACAAAATGAGAAGTGAGCGAGTGAGACTCGGACATGGCAGAGAGGCCTTTCAGGATACAAGAGAGGAAGCAATACACGAAGAGAATGACCACAGGGATTTCCTTTCATGAGAGAACGATGGTCAAGAGAAGAGGAAAAGATGGAAGTAGGAAGACAGAGCCACCGTTTACTTGTCTTTAAAAATGTAGGCTATTAAATGTATATTAGTTAAGCTAGTAGTTTGTGCTGTGGTATGAAATAGGAATAGAGGAATGTGAATTTTCACTGGTATCTAAAATGTTGGTGTCATAACTGCCTGTTTTTGTGTCATGGCTGGTAAATTTTCTTAAGTCACCGTACATTGTAAGGTATGGCAAAAAAATTGTTTTAGGCCCTGTATATATACACAGTATATAGGAAGTTTAGTCTCAATAACAGATTAAAATGTGCACCGTCAAAAAGAATAACACACAAAAAAAGTGGAATGTGACTAGTAAGTTCATTTCGTGACCAAATTTGATTATTCCTCTGACTATCAGTCCATTACTTGTGATTAACGAAGGTGTGGGCACAGTGTGACAGAAGAATACACACACACACACACACACACACTTCCCCTACCATTAACCTGCCTTATGCAAGCCTGCGTCAATTAAAGCCCACATCAGGACTTGGATGCTAATGGCATTTGTTCACAATGGCCACGGTTGTACAAACATAATCACTGCTTGCCTACATGTAAATGTGCTCATGTACACGCAGGGGCAGGAATGAGATCAGCGTGCCCTGCTGAATCACAGCCATTGTTTCCCCCAAAGTATTTATTCATCTCCTTTTAGATGGTCAGCATGTTTTACAGAGAGTAAGATTGAGAATGATGTGGCAAGAATAAGAAAAGTGGCATAGATTAAAGAGAATCAATGGAAATTAATCATGAACAACAGGAATAAAATGGATGGAAACGCACATATTAACAGTATGTTTCTATATCCTTCAAGTAATTTAATGGGAATATTGGGAATACTATTAAGTGACAAGCAAATCAGTGAATTGTATTTTTCAATATACTGATTCAAAACTTGTTCATTGATAAAGGTTTGAACTTTGAAGTAGGAAATTATTTATTAAATTATAACAGATACTACATTATCTAAAAATGTAGTATCTGCAACTAGAGCATGTTTTACATATACAGAAGTGTCATAGCCGTAGACTAGTAGTTGCCAACCAAAACAGCAAAAAAAGAGCTTAAGTCTTGTCTTACTAAAATTAAAACTATTAAAAATAGTTTTTGTTAATTGAAAAAAAGCTGCAGTAAAATAAATCTGAAATATAAAAGGTAAACTTAAACAATTTGACTAACTGAAATAAAGTTGAATTTGAAGTACTAAAATTACTTAAACTAAAATCCAACACACCAAATAGCTAAATAGAAATATTAAACAACAATGATGATAATAATAATAATAACAAAACCACATAACAAAATTACAAAGACTAATATGTAACTTAAAATCTAAAAATAAATGCCAATTTAAAACAATTATAAATACTACGTATTATATAAATACTAAAATAACACTAACTGTTTTTAGTCAATAAAGTATGAAATCATACAAGGGTAAAATAAAAAAAATAAAATTGTTAAATTAGATAAGGTTATGATTTGCTCAAGTGTTTCCCGCTTACAATTAAATATACCTTGGGCCTTTGAAAGTGTCTTCCGATCCCAAAACATTTAAAAAGGGTTTAAAGTTAAAATGCTACTTAAGGAAGTCTGTTATTTGTGCAGGTTGTATTCCCACCTAGGGGGAAAAAAACAAATGTAACCAAATGCTGGAGTGTCAGTCACTCATCAACAGCTGAAACTATCATTTACGCCACAGGAGGCCCGAGGGGAAGAAGGAAAAGTGCTCTGTCCTGACAGGAGGAAGAAGGGAGAGGAGGAGTAGAGGAAACGCTTACAGGGTATCAACACGCTTGGCCATTTGGCTGTCAAGCATTAAGTGGGTAAAAGGTAATTCATCAAGAGTCTTCCTCCCTTCATTATAGTCACAATAAAGTGTCTTAGGGAAGTGTTCAAACGAATGGCAAGAAACTAAAATATATTATCAAAATAGTCAAATGCATGGGGATAAAAAATTTAATAAAAACAAACTATATTCCCAGCGAATCCCCAATTTGTGCATCTAGGGTGTTAGATCCGCACCAACTTGAAACATCGTTTAAAGTTCCCCTGTAGTCAATCATTTTATCCCTTTAAACTCATCTTTGATCACCAAAATTACATATTTAAAAACAGTTTCCTTGAAAAAAAATTCTTCATGTCTTAAAATGGCTTGAACGTAACTCGACACCCTTGCCTCATTTAGTATACGCGCTTCTATGAATATGCAAATGAGCCCCGCCTCCACTCACACCAGCCAGTCGTACGATAATTATCGCATCTGTACCTCTGTACGATCAACAATAAAAAAAATCCCATAATGTATGATAATTTCAGAATTTTTGTGACAAATGATGGTCGTTGTAATCATAGGGCTTCTATGCTCATTTATAGCTGTGTATCCAACGTCTACTGTCATGATTGTGAAGAGAACGTGAAGTTACGCATGTCTTCCATCTCATCTCACGTTACGTCTTCTCGGCCAATAATCGTGGAGAATGACTCTCTCCCATGAGCACAAGTAAACGTTCCTGCGTTTTTCCAAGCTGAGGTTGATAGTTTAGCAATAAAGTAATTTGCAGGTTGTGTCAAAAAGATGTTGGTCTAGATAAATAGCTGTATTCTGTACCATAATTTTCTTCCAATTACGACAATTTTGAGATTCTGATATGATAATTGGACATTTCCAATCTGGCACCACTAACATCACAGCAACTCCGAGAGCCACTCGTTGAACCGTGTTTTTGAGACTGCCTTTGGTTCACTGCAGTTTTAAGGAGGAAATACTCAGCAATGCTGTCGACTCATGAATTTGCACATGGTTTGTCTTAAAGCACATTAAAACACCACATAGACATATAAACAACATTAAAAGCTGGATTTTCACCTTCATTTCCATGCAATGCAGGTTTTCATGGAGAGCACTACAGTACCCACAGGGCTACGCTTCACAGCTCTGCTCTCAAACGCTTCGTTTTCCCAGAAACATGATCTCCACCGTGGAACAGCTCCACAGGGCGGAGTACTTTCTGTGTCTTCTTTTAAAAGCAGTAATTTATCGCGTCTCAGGTAGTCAACTCTTCCCTTTACAACAAACACCTTTTCATTACAAAAGGAGGATGATGAGACAACGGAGAGAGAGAGGGGGAAGAGGTATTTCTGCATAGCCCGAGGATACAGATGGAAGCTATTTCACACCTCCAGCTCTGGGGTCAATTCAAACCTACCATGTTTATTTAAAGCCTTCACAGTCGGCCAGAGCAGAAGTGACCGCTGATTTTATAATGTAATGCAAGGCATTCAGGAGTCTCCCGGGAACACTGCATTTCCGAAATCCAAAAGACGAGGATGACGGTAGGGAAGCACATTTGGGCCTGTGAGAGCCACAGGCACTCGCTCCGCTGGAATGATGCCAAAGGACACATTTTTCAGGGTTTTATTTCAGCTGCTGTTTTTTTTTTCCAACCCGTTTGCCTTTTTCACTCTCCGTCTATGACTTGAGCGCTCGAAAGTCCTTAGGGATTTAAATGGCTATTTTGGATATGAGGTGGAAATGGAGAACAAATGGTATCCAAGTGTAAACTTCCACAGGTTTCGACTGACATACTGCAAATTGCAGACATGAATATGGTTTGAGAAAGTGCATATAGTGATATGGCAGAGCTATGCAATCATATTGTACAATATTGACAGATATCCAAATCTAGCTCATTTTAATGAGGACAAATTGTGGAAAACTTGCTCTTCATAATAATAATAATTAGGGCTGCTCGATTATGGAAAAAATCATAATCACGATTATTTTGGTCAGTATTGAAATCACGATTATGTAACACGATTATTTCACATGACTACGGGAACGTGTTGCATTTATTAAAAGACACCTTTCAAAAAATCTAAATGTGAACGTTTATTGTACTTTTTGAACTATTAAACAGACCTGCAAGCTCACAAGTGGTGAAAAAGGTGACATGTTTACAAAGTAATTTGTTGTAGGGGGTCACCAGGGCGTTTTTTGCCTTTATAAAGGACAATTTATTAAACCTTACTAAATATATGTTTTATGTCAAATTCTTACATTTGATCAAATTCAGTTGTAATAAAAAGGGCTGTTATCCATTAAATTAATTTACACTGCAAAATTACAACTGTCAAAATATTATGAGACTAAAACAAATAATAAAATAAAAAATAAAATCAATGATACCTTTAAACAGTAAAACAATAGGTGGCGACAAGTGACCGTCTTAATAAATGAATCATTGAGTCATTCATTAAAACGATTCGTTCAAAATAATGAATCATTCAGTAACAAAACACAGCGCTTAGTGATGCTTTTCTTTTGTAACTATTTTCGTCGGTGAAATAGAACAAAACCAGTAAATATTGCGTCTAAAATGTAAGTTACTACATATAAACTAGGCTACTTGTTTATAAAACTATAAATTCAATGTAACATTTGCAATCGTGTTATAGAACAGCCCTTAGTTGTGTTATGTTACTTAACTACATCATAGGTTAAGAAAAACCTCAACATTTCTACCTCAGTATGTTTCTTCTGTGAGTTTTTGTGTGAGCTGTTAGGCTCATTTGTTTTGATTTCTCCACTAATGTCTCTCTCACAAATAGGCTTCCAGAAACTATCCATTACCGATCTCTGTTTACACTGACTGTATAAGATCAAAACCATCTCACGTTTTGATCGGTCGGGCAAGTAAAACTCTTTTACTTGAAACTTAAAAATCCCCTTTTCCTGGACAAGCGGACAAGTGTTGATGTCGCTCCCTGTGTTCACTCGATTTGTTTCGTGCTGTAAAGCGGAACAGATGATCAGGTCATGTGCGCTCGCGCTGCCGTTCGCTTGAACTGAGGCGCTTCAGTGATCGAGCAGAGATCTGCGAAAGCTCGAGATATGTCTATCATCTCACTCCAGTCTATATTAAATTAGCCAATTGTTATTGTGAAGTTTTATTGTGCTTGCAGTTTATGACTGTATAGGCTGAGAGTGTTTATGTCTTCGGGAGGGACGGATGTGCGCGTGCGCGAGTCATTCAGAACACAAGACAAAATAAGAGTGTTCTTGCAAAACAGAACATGGCAAAATAATCGTTTTTACTCGATTGTACTATTTTGGACATCGTTGGGAGACAAAATCGAAATTGAAATTCGATTAATTGCACAGCCCTAACAATAATTATAATAATAACAACAACAACATGACGAAGATAGATATTTGATGTACTATGTAGGCATAGTTTCCTGAATATATGCTTAAAAATAGGCCATTGAGATATCGTAATGATGTTCATTTATATGAACACATCTTAACGGTACTATTGCAAAAGAAAACAAAAAACAGCCGGTTTAATTCAGGCTCAGACAGAGGGTGGAAAACAATCACACCTGTTTTTGTTGAGAGAAAGTTTAAGCAACATTAAAGTGAAAAGAAAAAAAAAAAAGAGAAAAAAGCTGCCATAAACGCGTAGGATATGGCCAATTTAAAAACTATTTCAGAGAGCTTAATTGCAAAGTGTCTGAGACATGGTTTATTGTTAACACGTCTTCAACTGATACAACAAGAGGACTACAAAAAACACTTACTCTCTTCTTGGGTGGTTGGTCTGCAATGGGACTGAAGAGCCTGAGTTAGGAGTACTGAGATCAGCAGCAGCATGGTCTTCTTCATCATCGTCATCATCATCAAGGAGTCTCTACATCTGAACTCTGCATCCAGCCCAGCTCTCCATTAAAACAGCTAGGACATCCGCACTGTGTGTGAGCTGAAGAAAACCAGAAAGCGCAAATTAAGAATATGTATCCATTCACAACCAATGATTAAACACAACATGAACCTTTCGTAATGTGGCATTTATGTTAGCTGTTTTTCTCCACACACCAGACCATTCTTACGCCAGCATTCATTTCAGAAGCAAAAACCATACTAAATTAATTAAACGTACAATAACCTTTCTCTTTAGAGTAACTTGAACTGAGGAATTGTACAAATTAACATCAGGGACACAACTGATGAAATTAATCTTACGGCTTAATAGAAAGGAGTCCCTGACAGAGAGAAAATTCCAGTAAAACTCTATAATAAGAGTCACAGAAACCCCTACATGCTTGAGCAGCACAGATCAAAGTTTCTTATAAACAGCCTGATAAAACTCTCCATCCATTTCAGCTGTAACCATGAAGCAGATGAAAACATAACTTTGCTGAATAAGGTCAATACTGGAACAGCACGTCCTTTAAGAACTCAAGGATTTTAACCTCAGACTTTTCCACTACATCATTGTGTCTTTAATGAGTTTGCATCAACAAAATCACTTTGAACAGTAAGCTAACGTGGCACTCTTTGATTTTAGTTATATTACGTATTGAAGACAACACAAATGTATACAATTTGATTGCATAAACTTTACATATTGTATAGTGGAAAGAACCGTTTCGTAGCGCCGTTCTGCGGGATATCACTTCATCTGTTTGCTCAAACACACGCAGTAAAACGCACAAACACACTCTTCCAACCCTTCACAGATATCTGTCAACTCTGAGCTGGTTTAGACCCCAGCATGACCCCTTCACACCATTTGTCGTAATAGCTATCGGAACTCCTCGTTCAAATATCATTTACACATTTCAACACACACCCCACTACGAGGGGATTGCTCTGAAAAAAGCAGCGTTTCACAATTCATCTGACAGATGTTTTTCCTTCAGAATGTTTAGCTGTGGTAATTTGTGTGTCTTTGCTTGCATTCGAGATTTTGCTTCTAATTCACAAATGTAAATAAACTGGAAAAATCTTAATATGGTTAAAGCTACAATTAAGCTACAGTTAATATGAACCCTAGACTTTCTAAATTAACTAAATGAAAACCCAACTTACCGTATATGCGGCTATTCAACATTAACACAAGAAAAAAACTAACGAAATATCCTGGCGAGTCAGTGATGTCGTGAAACGTCATATAATGTGACTATGCATTACTTTACAACCTACTAACTACGTTCTACCTTAAAAACAAATGGTGCAACTGAATAAAGTACTGAGTTAGTTACAAACTAGCTAGTGGTTACTAAGCCTCTAGTGTGGGCTTTATGTTCAAATTTTAGTAAGAACTTATGAACGGCTGGAGCTATCCTACCTTGAAGCGTCATGTCTATTCAAACTGGACACATGCCAAGTGTTATTATATTACGGAATAAACCAAATCTGTAATTTATCTAACAGCTATATCATTTCTTTCCTAGGTTCTAGGACCCATGCAAAAAGGTTAACGCATAATGCACTTGAGATGAATATTTTACGGAATAATGCGATGAGATGTCCATCACCTCCACAGCTGCTCTAATAAGGACGAGAAATTTGGAAAAACACCAAGAAATGAGATTTGATACACATAAAAAAATGTCCCATTGAGTTTGGGTTGGTTTCATTTTTCAAGCTATGTCTGAAGCTTGAACAAACAAGAAGAACAGATGATTGGAGAGACGGGCAAACGGTCAGAGGTGTGGGACTCTGAGCTTGTGTCAGACACTTACAGCAACATTCACAAAAATCATCCTCAGGACAAAAACATACTTAAAAAAGCTCCCACACACATCAGACTACATGGAAAAGCAAGAAAACAAAGACCTACTAATGTAAATCTGTTTATATAATCAAGGTGACATGGTGTAAATAAGAGATTTAGGCATAATCTTATTGCAGTCAATTATTATTATTTGAGGAAGACCGTTCTCAGCTTGTTTTGGATGTGTAGTAGAACATTGGCAGCACACAAAACTCAATATTGTATTACAATATCAAGAGAAAATGTATTTATTTATAATTTATTTAATCAATTTCTCTACAGTTTTTTTTTCTTTCTTCTCAAAATGGCAAAAGGTCGAACACAGTTCATGGGAAACTCCCATCAGGACAGGTGAGCTAAGAGGAACCGGATACAATGAACAGCTACAATTTGCAATAAGTAATTTTTAAACCTTCAAATGTTAGCTAATCCATAGTTAATCGCTCTTTAACACACATGCTAGTTCTTGTTTTCAGCCATGGAATAGTGCACATGCTCTGATATATTACCGATGATAACATGTTTGAATTTCTTATCCTGAGTCTATATGACAACCTATCCAATATTGCATCCATTAAATGTGTAAAAAATTCACAAGTAAACGTATAGCCTACCAAGCACTCATTTAATCTCTTTAGCATCTTGTTTTCTCAGTGTAGTCTTTTAACTGATGCAACAGGTCAAGTTTACATGGCTGGAACGACTAATGTACCCTAAACTAGTTTTAACTGTAAAACACATTTAATTAATATGCTTTTGGGGAAACAAAAATGGTATAGCTTAAGAAAATCACAAACCAGAAGGCTTGGTTTATGACTAAATTACTCGGCTGAGATTCCGCTGATGTAAATGTTTGAACATTTTTTTGAAACAAGTTCCTCTGTTTACGTGAACTATTTCTAAGTAAAACAAACAGCAGAACAAACATTCAGTTGACTTAAAGTATTTTCCACGGTGTTCACTTTGAGAGGGAGAGACGCGCAGACAGTCGAGAGAGAGAGAGAGAGAGTGCATGGAATAAAAAGAAATAGGCCAAGTCAAGTGGAGAAGTTAGTACCCTAATTAATGAACCCCGGCATGTTTTTCTCTCTCTGATCATTGGAGGGGAACATGGCGAGAGCGTATAGCAGGCCCAGCTCATTACTACTGGAGCGGAACATTCCAGAGAACAGCATTGGTTTGTGTCGGAGACGGGACGCCTGACCTCACTCATTCCAGTGCCGGTGGGAGCCAGAGCCATAGCCGGCCCACCAAACCAAGAGTCTCCAGACTGCCACTCCATAGGGACGCTATTAGAGCCGGGCTGATGAACTTTACCTGCAAAACTCTTTACTAGCCGCATTTCTATTACCCTTCAAATTGCGTGAATTGAAAATACACCTAATGGAAATGCATCAATTTTGCAAAAACTCCCATGTATCGCAAATTTTTTTTTTTTACTCTCGCATGAGGTGTTTTTTCAGGCAATTGAAAACAGGACTATTTCGCAAAACTGCAAAGGAAAGAGTTTTTGCGCATTTACAGGTCACCTGACGTAGACAATGCGTATGTTTGGACAGAAAACGAGACAGAGTTCTTTATTAAACACGAATAATGGATTCTAAACAACAAAGAAATGCCACAATTTCTCAAGATCTTGAAGCAGAAGGAGGGAGAAACACTCATATGAGCCGCTCACAGTATAAGAGTCTTTCCTTGACATTAATGATGTGATACACACATACGTCTCCTTCAGTTCATAATAATGACTAGTGCGGCGGCTGATATATACGTAAACATACCAAAATCTATTGCCATGATTTCTGATCGCGAGAAGAAAAATTACGTTTTAGTCAAATAACATTGGTTCATGGAAACGCCATCATTTCGCAATAGTTTTTTATCGACATTTAGACTCTCATTCTCCTTTCCGGACTGTTCTTGAAAAAACGATATCCCGGATGAGCCCCCAACGAAACTGAATCTGGTGTTAAAAAGGACATCGTATTATACCCTAAACTTTCATATGCAATTTTTTATTTTTTATTTAAGACAACTAAGGCAGCCATTTTGCTTTGTCACAGATGTGTTGATGTAAACAAAATAAGGCATTGTAACGCATCTCTCCATTTCGAGACCTAATCTCCTCAAGTTTCATGCTAAAGCTCTCAGACAGTTGTGTAATAGTAACTTTCCTTTTAAAAGTGCTGGGCGATGGTTTACTGTGCCAACCCAGCCCTGCCAGCCCAGTAAATTAGAGGGCAAAGAATTCCTCTTCTCTCCAAACTCTTAACAGCATACTTCCACCGGAAGAACAACCACAGCACAGCGTGCCTTTTCTCCTTCATCCATTTGCTTCCTTTCATTTCACTATAAAGCGGTCACTACAAGATCAACACAACAAACCGAAACAAGTGTTTAGGACCGTTTGCAGAACACGAAGGCTGGCTCAGATCATTGCGCTCAGTAAACTCAAATACATCCATTATTATCCAGAAATAAACAGTAAACTAGCTTACTGAATTTGATGAATGCAACTCAAACTGTCAATGTCATATCCCTCTATGAAAATACTTTGCAAAATACTCTTACTTCATTGCAAACCAGATGAACCAGTGACCTGTCTGGAGCGGCTAACAGTAAAATCACTGGTCAGATCCTGAGGGACGAGCAGCCATAATGATTTCCCCTCTAATTTTAGTAATTGATGTAATTATGGACTTAAACAACTACATTTTCACAAGGTCAGTTACAGTTCTTCAGTACTGGGTGAAAGAACTTAAAAAAACTAGCAACAACAAACCTTTTAAACGAAAGCACTAAAACTGCTGCATGAATACATGGACCGAAAACTGAGCTTTATGTTCAGTGGAAAATAATTTCAGGATTTAAATGAAATACCAGAAATGTATAATAAAAAAATAAAAACCTCAAGCTACTATATGGTTCTTGCACAAACTGCCTGAAAATGTTCATATCTAATTGACTGTAGTTTGCTCACATTTTTGCATCGACTTGCAACAACTCTGGGTCAAGTCTGCGCATGCAGTCGCCAGCCAGCATGTCGCCATTCATAAACCACTCTGCTTTTCCATCATGTTCTTCACACCGGTGGCAACTGTCCGTGAATGTCTTTACTTGAAATTGCAATGGTGAGCAGGGAGAGTATTTAAAAGCTCAACTAGAAGAAAGGGTGTAAGTATATGCAACTTTGATGTAAAGCTTCAATGATTAGAAAGTTCTAGACTGTGCTGAACAGTGCAAGAATGAAGGGGGGATGTAGTTTGCACTACTCTGAAATTATCTAGTGAGTGATGAGGAAGAAAAAGGGAGTGACACTGTGAGGTGGGTGCAGAATTATTTTGCTATGTACAAAGTGACAGAACAAAAGCCCTATAGCACAACTGACTAGGCTACGACTCAAGATTGTTGAATTAATTTCTGTAAACATATTTCTTTAGCTGCCCAAAAGCCCTATAGCACAACAAGACTCAAGCTTGTTGAATTCATTTCTGTGAAAACATACATCTCTGCCCAAATAAAGACATAAATGTGACTTTCAGCTAGAGAGAAATTTTTTCTGTCTTTAATATTCCTAAATGATTTCAGGATTTAATGTGTCTTGTAGCAAAGTTTTTTTTTTTTTTACTGAATCTTCCTTCTGCCACAGTGCCATCCAAACTCATACCTCGGTATAGTTAAGTTGTTTGTCTCTTTTTTTTACTGTGGGAAGATAAACAACTGCAAGAATAAACCTGCCTTCACATCAAGATAACAGGCATTTATTTGGGGAAAGAGAATCTGCAAAATTTCAAGGATGAAGGACCAATAATGCATGAAAACACTGATTTACAAAATAATTATAATAATAATTAAAACCATACAGGGGCAAAATTAAAAGTAACTGTCGGGGTCCCAAATAACTAGGGGAAAAAAATATTCTTAAGTAACCTAATAGCTTACCGTTGTAACACATGCTGAACACAATATCACCTTTTCCACAGAAACCACTAAGTGAAACAGAAATCCATTATCTTAAGCTAAATATGCTTCGATATTCCAATCAGTTAATGTTTTGAACATTATTTCATTGTAGCTACTGTCCTCCTGGATGGCTTCAAATATGAGATGATGTGCGAGAGCGCGCGTGACAGTAGGCTACAGGCACGCGCATCAACTCGCTCTCATAAAAACATCAGATTTTGGGCCATTTGATGATGAAAGCTAATGAGATCCCACAGCGTAGGCTACTTATAGCCCACGAAAACCGTAAGAAAAAAAATTATAACAATAATAATAAAGCTGGTCAGGCTCAATAAAATACATTAACATTTAAACAAACTGCCCAGTCAAAATTACTTTCAATCAACATACATTTTAAAGTGATTTAAAGAAAGGGCCTCTTTTGATTTCTGACAGAATAAAATTAAAATGATTCAAGTAGCTACGTTGCGAGATGAGTAGACAAAAAGAGAAAAGAAAACAGTGTTTCTGGAAAAAACTGTCATCAAACTCTTCCCAACAGTGTTTTATAATGTCTTAGCGTTTTTATAAAAACTCTACTAGTAGCCTATTATTCAAATCAATAAAACAGCAAAGCATGTGCATTTGATTACAGACTCTAGCTAGAGTCCATTTACAGGCGTTACTCACCTTTTTTCTTTCGGAAAAGAGTCAATCCCAGATCAGATTCAGAAGTTCACAGAATACAGGCACCCAAAAACAGTCAATGGACAAAACTCCACATTTCCTCATCTGTTGTAAGTTTAGCCGCCTTTTTTAGTTTTCATTAAACCACACGGATGTTACTCGTTCGACTCGCCTGAGTGATAATCGTTTAAAATCAGTGAAAATATTCGGCGGACACGCGTGCTCGTACTGAAGATCGCGTGAAGCTGATTTCGTTAAGTATCATAACGTTTAAGACTCGCTCATAACACCAACAAACCGATTTTCGACCGTGTTTGTCCGTTTTTCTTCTGAAAATCAGACCCGTGCGGATTTTGTTTTGTTTGCGCTCGTGCGACAAGGAGAAGGGGAAAAACTTTTACCCCAGTCGCTACTTCTGTCGAAAGTCAAAACTAACCAAAACGATCAAATGCGCTTTTACTTGAGTCGCAGTCCTCTGTATAAATCGGTCTAGCTTCTGGAAACTACCTTCACTTCAGAGTGTTTTAACTGGTTTGAAGATAGTCCGTATCGTCGTCCTCCCCCAGCACTACAGAGGATACAGCTGCGAGATTCCGCACTCATGGATGGAGGAGTGTGTGTGTGTGTGTGTGAGCAGAAAGACCTGACTCCCCCTCCATCACTCCAACACCTCAGGACTACCAAACAGCTCGCCCAGTGCATCCTGGGATTGTAGTTTCTATCACACTGAGCCCCTCAAAAAAAAATTTGCTTAAAAGGAAAAACAATAACATTCTACATTTCTTTTTGAAATTATACACTACATTATAAAAATAGAGACACAAGAAAGTTACAGACTGGTTAAAGTCCCCATGAAATCATAAAAGTTTTTGGGCTTTTAGTATGATGTTAGCCATACTGTGTTGTCTATAAGATAGTGTGCTCCAACAACAATGACAAAATTCGCATTTAGAAGATATAAGCGTTTAAAACTTACAGTCTCTCACTTTTGTCAATATGGATCAAGGATTTTGATGACATCACTCTGCACTATATAGCTTCTCATCAGATTTGCTGTCCAATCAAATGCTCTCTAGAATCTGAAGCTCCTATATTACAAATCTACGCTGAAGCTGTGGCTGAAATCGGTCACTAGCTCCGGTCCTGAGACACGATAGCACAGAGCTCAATGGCTCTGGCTGAGCTGTGATATAATCTGCTGATCTATATGTCCTGCCCACATTGAATAATGCTGCGCATTTCAAGGCACTTCAGTGGGCCTTTAAGTTTTGTAATCTCCATGTTATGCATCAACTACCCATTGAAATAAATACGAAAATATTCTAAATGCTTTAAAGACATTATTAGAAAAATGACTGATAAGTCTCCTTTCTTTGTCCTCCATTGATAAAGCTGTTCCGTTCATTCTTTATGTGTGTATGCATGTGTGACAACAATGTCCACACACCCCTTACACGGTTTGTGTTTGCATAGTGAAGATGACCACAACAAAGTCAAGAGTTTGCAAACGTATTATCTCAACAGCAGGAAAAGGTTCGATCAAGCTCCAGATAACATCTCCTCTTTTATTTCAAACTTCAATTAGTTCAAGAGGACTTTAGCATAGAAAACATCCGTGGGTCCAGGAAGCATCTGCTTAAGTAGCAGTGCAGCCATTGTTGGGGGTCGATGTGTAGATGGGGGGTGTACATTGTCCTGGCTCCTGATGTGGGAGCCCGAGTAATGTTCTCTAACTTATCGGGCTCTGGAGAGAACATAACAGTTTTGTCCCATGGGTTTTTGTGATTGACCTGGGTAGCAGAGATGTATTTGTCAAGCTGTATTAAAAGATATGATTAAAATACAAAAGCAAACAACTTAAAACTTAAAAGGTAAAGATAGAAATATCGCAATAAAACAAACAAGTTTAGTGTGACACCTACTGTTCTAGGAAACAACAAAATGGTTTCTTCTGAAAGTTCAATTTAGACAATGTTTATTCGTTTGCCAGTGTCTGTTCACATTTGTAAAGTTTCACCAGAGGGCTTGAGGTGACAATTTTCTCTCTACTAAAACATTTATTGGTCCAATTTGCTCTCTAAATAACAGCAAAGTCCAAGAGAGAGACAGCTGTGTGACACACCATTTATGTTCCAATAGGGCCTCAGGACTGATGTAATTCTTTTCTTTTGACATAATGTTTTATTGAAACATCAATTACTTTAACATGATTGTTTTCCTGGTGACAGAGGAATAACTATATAGGCCTATGCCTACTCTACATTAGACCATCAAGTGGTTTAGTCATCCCCAACCCCACTTATGAGACCAGATGCTGGTAAGACTCTAAAGATACATTTCCTGAAATGGAAAAGTGTTCTTCTGAGCTTATTTTCCACAATGGCAAAGCCTAGGAATAAATCAATCTAATTGTCTGCTAGCCCCCCTCTTGTTCCTAAGGCAAGCAAGCAGACAGCTGAATCTGAAAGGATCCCATTGACTTACTAAAGGGGGCTTATCACGAAATACAGCAATGAATGGAGGTGGCAATGAGGTGTGAACCATTCTCAGTGAGACTAATGAGGGATAGACTGCAGGAAAGAAGTGGGGGAGGGGTGACGACAGACGTAAACAGAGAGATGGAGAGAGATACATAATATTATTTCTTAGGCTTACTCGTCCTGCACCATTGGTGGTACACGAATGATACCTTCAATCATGCATCTTGGTGTGGAAAACTATGCTAGCACTCTGAATGATCAGATTTTCACCAGATGGATGATAAAATGGATGGAAAAGTCTCTTAGAGAATTTTCACACTTAACATTTTTTGTCTCGAACCAGAGTTAGAGTGTTTTCCCCTCCGCCTTTTGGGTTCTCTTCACAAACGGATAGTGTTGCTTTTCTTACTTGTGGACTTTTTCTGTTTTTTTCCAAAGCATCAACAAATAAAGGGCACTTGCGTTCATCTGCCACAAACAATTTACAAAGGCTCCATAGTTCTTCTTTTTCAATTTAAGTGCTTGATGTACTATAAAAAAAACTATAATTGGCCAGTTCCTCTGCATTTAGAACAGACACAATATTTACACCTGGCATTAAAAAGTTAGTTCACCCAAAAATTTAAATTATCCTATAATTTACTCACCCTCAAGCCATCCTTCAGCCAAACACAATCTGAGTTATATAAAGAAATATCCTGGCTCTTCCAAGCTTTATAATGGGAGTCGATGTTACTTGTTTTTTGAAGCCCAAAAGTGCATCCATCCATCATAAATGTAATCCATACGACTCCAGGGGGTTAATAAAGGTCTTCTGTAGTAAAGCGATGTGTTTTTGTAAGATAAATATCCCAAATTATAACTTTATAAACTATAATCACTGGCTTCTGGTAACGGCTGTACGTGAGTCAAGTTCCGGCACAAGAGTGACCTCTGACCCGACGCATGACGTATTGACAAATGCGGAAGCGCAGTGGATAGAGCAAAACAAATCACCGGTCACAAATTAGAAATGTAAAACGAGAATTTTTAAAGAAAAATATTGGAGGAGCTTGAATTTGTTGCCCAGCCCTATTTGTTTGAAACACGAGAGGTGTCTACTCTCTCCTAAACTTACGTTACTCCTACATCATGCGTGGGGTCAGAGTTCACTCTTCGGCCAGACCTCAACCCGTGTATGGCTGTTATCGGAAGCCAGTGATTATAGTTATAGTTATAGAACAGTATTGAATTCTACAGGATTTTCGGAGGAAGTTTGCATTTCTGTAATGGTCCACCTGTAACCCAAGCCGTCATGATGCCAAACCCCCTTATGGAAAAAGAAAGCCATCATGTTTACTTCTGTGACAATGAGCGCTTATCAGGATCAACTAAACGCTGGATTTTCAAAAGTATGTGAAGTTCGCAGTGCCATTGTTGCAGTAAGCTTGCACAACGTTCTTGAATGAATAATTTATTAGATGGATGCTGGTCTCTTATTGTAGGGACATCAACTTTTCACACCCCTAAACATGATGCGGAACAAAACGAACTGTTATTGGTTGCTTTGCATGTTTTCAGATGTCCTCTTGGGGATTCCTTGGCCAATGGAAGCTGTGATGGAGTCCAGACCTTCTACCATCAGTCTGAAGGTCTGGCTATGCTTAAACATTTTGTGATTGGATCACTGAAACCACATATGAAGTTTGTCAGGAATGCATGAGACCATATTGCATGTGCAGTCTAAAAGCTCATTTGTCCTGAATGTGTCACGGACCGCAGTGAAACTCCCACTCCCATAATATGTGATCATACTGGAGCATTTTGGAGAAAAAAAGTGCACCAAAACAAGTGATTCAGACTTTGCTGCATTGTACCAAAGCATATAAACTACAGGCAAAATCATAGCTACCCTCATTCTTGCGATAGAAGTGCTTGTGGACTGGATCACTGAAAATGCATCTTAATACCAGGTGTAAACATGATCTCAGTCCTGCTAGTCAGGAACACAATTTGACCAAATCATATAACATCAACAGTGGTTCACTTCTGTTAATGGTTGTTCACATCGGAGTTCAAATGAACCGGACCACATAACTCTGACATCAAATGTGCTAGTGTGAAAGGAAAGTGGATCTCGAGACCTAGAGTTTCCCACCACTTGACAACTGAGGATAGGTAAGACTTGGCTCAGTAAATGATCGCCCACAACACACTAGCATAGAGGCATATTTTGCAGAGTCGAGCATAATTCATAAGTTCTTCAGAAAAATGTAAAACTCTAGTTGTAAAAGAAATCTTACTTATTGGGCAAAAGCAAGTGGTTCAAAACTGTTGTAATTTACAACCTTTTTATGCAGCACACAAAGACAGAAGATATATCTGGAAGTCATATTACAACGACCTTACTCTCATATCTGTCATATATTTATAATGCCCCCATATGTGTCTTTGATGCTCAAAGTGAACTCATTGCAGCTTCTTCTTTTGATAAAGCATGTGTGTTCAACATTTGCCTGCTAAATTATGCTGGCATTTCTTCAATAGAATCTGCAAATCATCTTGACTGTCAAAAAGAGATGCTGTGTTTGAATGCAAATCCTCTCTGAAGTAAATATGCTTTAAAGAACATGGGATCCCTCATATTATTCAGAGTTTTTATAGTGTAAATATTTCTTCTGTATAAAGCTAGTCATTGTTTAGATCATATTTTGTATACATCTTTGAGAACCTTTTAAACGGATTGTTTACAGCTGTTTGACCAAAATCAATTGAGATTATTGATCACCAACACCAGACAATCCATTTAAAAGTAAAAGCTTGTCTGTTCTCACCCCACAGCTTTTCCCTATGATAATTACTGATGCTTTTTAATCAAAGAGCTTTACAAAGTCAGTGAGAGTGTTTAAAGGGATAAAGTGCATCCAAGTCCATCAAAGCGCATCCATCAGTGATAAAAGTGCTCCACACATTTCTGCGGGAAGTGATGTTTACGTTTTAAGAAAAATATCCATGTTTAAAACTTTATCGACTAAAATAACTAGCTTCCGACGGACGGCCTACGCAAGCCGACTTACGGCTAAAGAGTAACACTTGAGGATGTATGACGCAGGATGTAGGAGGATCGTGAGCTTTGACGCCTCTAGCGGTTCAAACAAACAGGTCTGGGCAACAAACTCAAGCTCCTCCGACATTTCTCTTTAAAAATTGTCGTTTTAGACTTCTAATTCATGACTGGTGTTTTGTTTTGCTCTTTCCTCTGCGCTTTCGTGTACGTCATTACGTTGTGGGTCAAGGTCAAGGGTCACTCTTTTATTGTAAATCGATGCATTAATCTAACTCGAGGCTGTCTGCTGGAAGTTATTTTATTCGATAAAGTTTTAAATTGTTGGTGATCAATAATCTCAATTGGTTTTGGTCAAACAGCTGTAAACAATCCATTTAAAAGGTTCTCAAAGATATATACAAAAAATAATATAAACAATGACTAGATACATGTAATAGAATTTACACTATAAAAACTCATTGTTTGATTCCATTGTTCTTTCAAGTAAGGCTAAAATATAGGCCTAAATTGAAAACGAACTGGTTCTTAATAACTGGCGACATAATTTCGAACAAAATCAGGCCCGAACTAAGTTTGTTTGGTGTTCGTTTCGGGATTTTGCCAAAGTAAACTCTCCGGCTAGTAAACACCTTTGAATTTCAATTGGTCCGTGGCAATGATGTAATAGGTGTGGCTTTGAGGCTCTGCCTTCTTTGTCGTGGAAATTTTCTCCGGTTAATTGTTTTTCTGTTCAGTGAGTAAAACCATGAACACACTGGAGAGCAGCTGTATAGTTGAAAATAAAGATTTAATTCTAATTGAAAGAGACACTGTCAGTAGCCGCGTTTCCATTACCCTTCAAATTTTACAAATTAAAATTACGAATTGAAAATACACCCAATGGACCAACGTCAATTTCGCTAAAACTCCCATATATCACAAAAAAAAGTTTTTACGCTCGCATGAGGTGTTTTTTCAGGCAGTTCAAAAAAGGAATGTTTTGCAAAACTGCAATGGAAACACGGCTACTGTCTTTTCATTTTTAATACTGTAATGCTGCTTGCTTTTAAACAATCTTTTGTATAAAGTGCTATATAAATAAACTAGTGCTGTCTTACTGATGAATAGTGATTTATCGCATCCAAGATAAATGTTTGTGTTTACATAATCTATTTATGTATATATATTATTTGTGTGTGTGTGTATCCGTGTCTGTGTATATACACATATACACACACACACATATATATGTATAAATGTGTGTGTGTGTGTGTGTGTGTGTGTGTGTGTGTGTGTGTGTGTGTGTGTGTGTGTGTGTGTGTGTGTGTGTGTGTGTGTGTGTGTGTGTGTGTGTGTGTGTGTGTGTTTGTGTTTATGTGTGTGTATATATATACATATATACACTCACACACACAGACATATATATTATATATATACAGTACATATAATAATATACAGACACATATTTTATGTAAGCACAAACTTTTAGTTGAGAGGATTTGACAGCACTAAGATTAACATAATGTGACTTTACTGGAGTTCCGAATTGCAGAGGTTGTGCAAGCATGCAATTCAAGTCAAGTCACCTTTATTTATATCGTGCTTAATACAGTACAGATTGTTTCAAAGCATCTTTACAGTGACAACAGGAAAATTAGGCATTTCGGCTGTTGTTCAGCTGAAGTCAGTTCAGTGTTGATTCAGTTCTGTTGTAAAGATCATCAATTATTAAAGTAACACTGTGTAGTTTTTCAACCTTCATAATATATATTTCCAAGACCCTTGTGATGGTACATCGACTTACAATAGGTTGAATGACACATCTGCCATAGCCTGACAGTGTCTGTATCGCTTTTTACTGGCACTATGTAACTTCAGGTTTCGGGTAGTAACCGGAGAACAAAAAGAACTACAAAATTCAACTGCTTTACGGCATACATAGTTTTTCTTCGTTTGCGATGTCTTTCATAAAATCATGCATCATACTCTACCTTGTCTGTGGCCATTGTTGATTCCAAAGCCGGTGCTGGATAAACAGCGAGCGTTTGCGTGCGACAGTAGGCTGCGGTAGGTTAAATTATTTACGACAGCGGTAATGGACAATTCCGCTTCCAACCTGTAGGGCGACCGCAGAGGAAAAGTTCCTTGGTGTTGCTTTAAATTAGTTCATTTAATTTATAAAGCAGTTCTGCAAAAAAAAATCAGCAATGTCATTTTCCAGCTCAGTTCAGTTTTCATAAAACAGCTTCAGTACAGTCAGATCAATAATATTGTCAAATAATAAACGTCCCCAACTAAGCAAACCAGAGGCAACAGTGGCAAGGAACCCAAACTGCATCAGTGACAGAATGGAGAAAAAAACCTTGGGAGAAACCTGGCTCAGTCGGGGGACCAGTCCTCCTCTGGCCAACGAACATACATGGTGTGATTATGATTCAGGCAGCATCACAAGTCAGAATTCAGGTCGGGATCAATCGCATTCAGATATTCATCCAGTTCCTTTTGCTTGAAGATCCGATTCATCATGCCGGTATGGAGCTGAAGCTGGCCAAGTACTGTATGACCAATATGAAAGTGAAGCTTGCCTTAGCAAACATAATTTAAAAAATCATAATCTAAATACTGTGACTATGGACGTAAGTGTTCCAGCTGCAGTGGATCATCAATGCCAAGCACCACAAAGCATTTCAAACGGCCCACAGACATTTTTTCCGATCCTCAGAACATCCTCATCATTCGGCACGTGTTGAACTCTATAGGAGGCACATGGAACCCATTTGCTGGTCAGGTCTTAAGTTAAGCATTCACACAAGGTCTGTCTTATTAACTGCATGAAATATACAATGCATATCTGCGCAGTATGTGGGGGAATCATACTAGCCTGTTTGTCATCTGCGCAGTTAAAGTGAGATGTTTCAGTGTGTTGGTCTTTGAACTCAATAATGTATCCTTTGTGTAACACCCTGGGTTTGATTTAGAGGTGTAAAGGCCACAGCTAAGGCTTAAACTTTAACCCCAATGCAAATGCAGCGATGTTTCCTTGGTCAAAATCACCTCAAATTAATTGCTCTCAATTAATTTATTGGTTAATTAATTAATTAATAATTAATTGGGAGGGTTGTCATTTTAACAGCTACACACTAATGTATCAGTGCGTGTCATGTGGGGGCTGAAAGTATAGGGTCCCTGTCATGTACAATTAGCTGGCATTGTATATGGAAATTTCAAGAAGACTTGAGTATACATGGAGCCTTAATCTGGAAGGAGAAGGAACCACAGAGACAATAACTCTGTTCCAAAACCTAATGAGCTGCCCTGTTTTCAATTATCTACATCAGAAGTTGTTTTTAAAGCACGGGTGTCCAATTCTGCTCCTGGAGGCCAACGCTCCTGAAGAGTTTAGCTCCAACATAACTGTTTCTAAGTTTCCAGTGATCATAATAACCTTGATTTGCTGGTTTAGCCGTGCTTAATAAGGGCCAGAGATAAAATCTCTGCTGGAAGGTGGCTCTCTAGAAGCAGAATTGACCCTTCGCAGGGAGTTTGAGTGACAGGCGATCTGACCAATCATAATCCACCATCCTCCGAATCCGCCATTTTTGTCAATGTTTCGACAAAGCAGTCAGGAGAGTTAGTAGATTAACGTTGGAAGATTTGAACTTGAAAAACGGTGTGTACTGACGTCTTTCCGCAGTTAAAACAACATTCCTTCTTATGTTCATTCATGTTTATTTGATGCTATAAATTAACTAGAAGGAAGAGACGATAAGTTCACAAGCAGCTTTAACTGAGGCTCTACAGAGATCTGTCAGACACATTAAAGAGCCACAAAACGGTATTTATTGTTTAAATTTCTTTTAAAAATTACCTCATTTAAAAGTTGAGACTTTGTTTCATATCAAAAGTAACCTGTTCGGTCCTGTCTGTCAGCATGTTATCAGTTTCCTCTTTGCTCCGTGATGTATTTTTCACTGCGTGAGAACATGGCGGGCGTGAGAGAGGCGTGGCTTTTCGGACATAGCAACAGTAACTATAGGGGGCGGGGCTTTGTGAATGGTCAATTGGACACCCCTGCTTCAGAGACAGTGTCCTGCTCCTGGAGGGATAACAGCCTACAGTGTTTTTAAAAAGTTTTTTTTTTTTTTACAAAGTTTGCTGCAGTGTATTCTGCAAATTGCATTCTCCACAAGGGAAACCTACTATACTGCTGCACTCACACGCTCTTGCTTTTAAAAAAGCAAGGCAAAACAGAAAAATAGAAAAGAATGCAGGGCAGTTGAACTTCTTTTAAAGCTAGGGTTGGAAATTTCAGAGAGGCTAACAATAGCAGGTTCGCTTTGAAAGCATGAGATCCCACCCTCCCTTCAGAACGTCTACAAAGCCATGGCTCCTTCAGAACAGAGACTGCAAAGAGTCACGAGAGGTGCCGTTAAATTACCTTATGTCTCAAAGCACATAACATTACAATAATAATGAACATATACAACTTACAGAGCTCTTACTTGTACCACCTGACTGCTGCAGATTCATTTCAGCGTTGATAGTGTTGACAAAGAAATGCAAAAATCCGTGAACAGCTCTTGGTAGAACTTCACAGGATGCCATCTTGTAATCATCTAGTTCTGGCATGAAACTCTAGATGGCACAGGCTGATAGGTCTAACTAATTTGGTAGCGATCATGTCTTTATCTACATAGCACAGCTGATTGGTTGTTGTTGCATCAGCGGCCAATGAGCTGCGGCTCAACATTCAAACACATACCGGTAGGGTTTCAGAAACCCTCCACCTTCCCCAGCTCCACCTGTATAGATCTGCGACAGGGGTTAATTCATGTATGTGCAGCAGCATGTCCTACATGCTCACACTGTCTGTGAATGTATTGGCAGTAGCAAGTCTCGGTACTTGCTCTGCAGCAGCAGCAGCGTTGAAGATCTATTCCGCCAAGACCAAATACACCAACATTGCCATTTCCATTGCTATACCAATCACCTGAAAGTTGTCATGACAGAATTACAACACTCCATCTAAAGCATGTTTACAGTGAAAAACAATTTCAAAAACACACAAACACAAGCACTTAAAATGCGGTCTAACTAGGGAGCTCACAGGTTTTGGAACAGAGCTAGTGGTTGAGGTCTGTCCAGTGTGTGTGTGTGTGTGTGTGTGTGTGTGTGTGTGTGTGTGTGTGTGTGTGTGTGTGTGTGTGTGGCATGTAGGTGAACAGACAGCTGGGAAGTGAGCTGTACACACACCTAGAAGGAACTTCTAGGAGCACACACAAGTCACGAGCCTCCATAAAGCTGCAATAAAAAAGAAGGCTTTGTGTTATTGGAGGTTTATATAAACTCTGCTCAGACGTTTAATGATTGACCGTTCCATGGGACCTCTGCATATCCTGGTAGTATTAGAAACGCAATGTAATAGCAACAGCTCTCAGCCACTCACACAAGTATGGTCAGATGACAGTCACAAATTTTTGCATAGGACTAATAAGACAGATGTCAGGGACAAACACCTGCCACTAAACACCCATACATTTATTTCCCTTTAAAACACAGGCTGTTGACTTCTGCTTTGCTTCACAAAGACTCCATCCTTACTGCCTATATGCCCACTCCCTTCTTTATCAGCATAAGGAAATTCTGCAGGCACCAGTAAAGACAGAAAACCTCTCATCCGTGGAGATGAAAAAAAAAAGAAAACCACACAGTGTCACAAGCCGGAGCTAAGAGGGAGAAGTTCCCTCTCTGAACAATGGGACAGCGGGATTATCTTTGCATACCGATTTTCATACTCAGCTTTCAGTCTCTAACTGCTCCCACGGTCTCGCTCACCTTTTCCTGAACAATTGAGAATGATTTTTGCTGAGAAAATACTGGATATCACTATTATACTGGATATACTGTATACAAATACTGGATATCACTATTAATTCCAATTAATATTCAACAATATTATTGATCTGAACTAAACTGGGCTGAGCGATCAGTTGAGCCTTCTCCAGAGTGGCTGTCTAGATAAATTGACTAAATTAATTCGTTTTTATTACAGAAATGATCCATTACTGAACTTACTAGACTTTGTACAGCCGAAACAAACTTTGTTGCATTATTTTCCTGTTGTCACTGTAAAGCTGCTTTGAAATAATCTGTATTGAGCGCTATATAAATAAAGGTGACTTGACTTTTGTTATTATGAACAACATCTCAAAAAACATACTTGAAGCTTGAAGATATATAGAGTTAAATGATAAAAAAGAAGACTGTGGAATACAAACGGTGAATTATTGAGGAATACTTTTTACAATTTATTAAACGTTAAAAAGGACGGACGTGGTCCAAAATAATAAAGAGCACCATGAAAGAGAAAAAAGTGCACTTAATTGTATTGAAGGTACACTTGTATAGTACCATTTCAAAGACAACAGAATGTAATTATGAAATTACATGTATAAAGTATTCTAAACTGTACTATTTCACAAGGAGATGTGAATCTTTTCAAGAGATTCAATTGTTTCAGTTTCAATCTGCTCTTCACACAAAGCTATCATGTGAATTCAAAAGACTTATCAGGCACATATTGTGCAAAAGTCATATGGACTTTGGCCAGACCCCAAATTTTACTGTTGGAAAATCACATATTTCAAAAGATAATATTTATTTTATGATACAATAGAGGGATAAAGAACAGAATATGGGGGTTTCAAAATAAATGTTAAATGTGTTTTGTTCATGGGCGGTGTTGTTGGGATTTGGATGAGGTAACTTGTGCCAAAGCAACGTTGGATGGAACCACCTCCACTTGTGATAAAGCTCATGCACCTGTCAACGCCACATTGTGCATTCCATCAGCCTTTCTGTGTCTTTCCGGCATGTTTGTCTGTGTCTTTGTTTGGGATAGATTAAGCAGCTCAATGAGTGTGAGTGTGTGTGTGTGTGTGTGTGTGTGTGTGTGTGTGTGTGTGTGTGTGTGTGTGTGTGTGTGTGTGTGTGTGTGTGTGTGTGTGTGTGTGTGTGTGTGTGTGTGTGTGTGTGTGTGTTGGGAATTACTTTCAGCTAATGTTTGAGGACAAACTTGTCACCAAGAGTGAGCTACAATGGGGATATTTGGTATTGTAATCATTTGGATTTTTTAAATTCTAAAATGAAAAGGGATAAGGTTAAGCTTTTGATTATAGAGATATGTATTTATGATTAAAGGTAGGGTAGGCAATTTGTTTTATAAACACTTTTTGTTATACTGGTTAAAACTCCCTTCACATCCTGATAGCAATCAATAATAGAACTGGTCTAAATATTAAAACAAGTAGATATATCTTCTGTGGAGGTCTCAGGACCAAAACAAATTTTGTCCGATCATTGCATTCTGTCCATGCGTTCACACCATGTTGTAACCATAATTACTAGATAGCGACCCGTGACGCTCTACCCAGAGCTGTTTGCTTCCTCAGAGTCGGATATAAGCGTTTGTCAACACCATCAACTCCGAAATGAATCTGCAGCAGTCAAGTGGTACAAGTAGAGCTCTGTAAGTTGTAATGTAATGTGCTTTGAGACATGATGTAGTTTAACGTCGTCTCTCGTGATGCTTTGCTGAATCTGCTGTCACTTCTTTTGAAGGAGGTGTGGCTTTGGAGACGTTCTGAAGGGAGGGTGGGATCGCATGCTTTCAAAGTTAGCTTGCTATTGCTAGCCTCTCCGAAATTACCTACCCTACCTTTAATTAATCAACATTAGATGTTTATGGTGTGTGCACATTAAGTAACATTTAGTGTGAAATAGAAAATATAAATAGAACGAAAAACATAAATCATGTATTTCACACAAATTGGTTTATTTCTATTGAAAGCAGTTTTTCTAACCGCACAAGAATTGATTGTAATGACACCAGTTTGATCTCACACTTTAGACAGGCTTTATAGATCACACTTTAGCATGCAGGGTGTGGGCTGTTGGCTTCAGTTTTAGCACGAGGAAAATGACAGGGGAGCCTTTTACACCATTTCCCCCGACAGAATATTTTTAAAACTGGGAGGATGACAAAAATGAAAAGCGTTTGATGTTTTCTGAACGAGCACATAGCTGGCAGAAACCCAGGTCTGAACCGCTCAGGATACTTCTTACAGCAAAAGTCAGTTGTGTGGTGTGTGAATACAAGAGTTGGCTACAGGGAGTTTTTGTTGAATAGGCTTTAATGTGCTGTGGCATGTCTAGTGTTTAGATAAATAGTGCAAAGTCTGACAAAACATTTTTCTGAGGCGGTGAAACATACAGAAAGAAACATGTCTGTAACAAAAAACAAACAAAAAAAGATCATAATGTCCACATTATGGATTAATTATTCATTAGTGTAATGCAAATCATTTTAAGATGCATATTACATTACTTTCATCAAAAACAACATACAAAGGTAAATGCGCAAAAAATACAGACAAAAAGCAAACTATTCCCTCGCTCTCCAACCAAAGAGGTGGAGATATGGAGTAAACATGCATCAATCAAAAATGTACCCATGGGATTTCCCAATGTGGGCCTAGGCTATAATTCTACTCTCCAAGCGATGATGTTATCTTCTCTGGCATGTATACATTTTCCTGTGCTGAGATACGACCCTCGTCTCGTGACCTAAAATGAGTTCAGAGATGCTGATGTTAAAGGCGCAGTGTGTAAATTTTAGCAGCATCTAGTGGTGAGATTGCAAATTGCAACAAAAAGAAGTTACGATGGCCGACAGGAAAATATCGTCATCTGAGACAACAAAGAATAGCCAGTTAAGAAATGAGGTTTCTTTAAAAAGATGAATGAAGAAATTATGTTTACTTAATTATTCAGTAAAATTATATGTTATTATATATATGTAATTTTATACTTTGCACGAAGAACAACATAGTGACGAAATGCGCTCTGTAGTAGTTTGTCCATTTAGGGCTACTGTAGAAACATGTCGGCACAAAATGGCTATTTGACCTGTGTATGATAGAAATGGCTCAATCTAAGGTAATAAAAACATAATGGTTCATTATATAAGGTCTTTATATACAACTCAAAACATAATTATGTATATGATATTGCATTTAATATTACACAATGCACCTTGAAGCACATATATGCACCAAAATGACGAGCTAGTGAGATTAATTTCCAACTCAATGCAAACTTACCATCCAGTCTTATAGCCGGTGTTACAAACCTTAGTTATTGGTTAAGTTGGTCAAACAATATAATGAAAAAAGATCAACCTGAATTCACCATACTGTATTTAACAAGGTGTGTGCCGCTTCACGTTTTCCTTTTTTTGCGATCTGGTCCTTTTTAATTATTTTGTATGCGAACAGGAAGCGTGTTATGAGCACAAGCGTTTCATGTTTTTAACTCTTTCCCTGCCATTGAAGTTTTTTCTGTTTTCACTGTTATACGATAGGGGGCGCTATCACACATCTTCTGAAAGAGAACAGAGTCTCATGATCAAACCACAGGCGAAGAAGAAGCATAAATAAAGCATTGCTGACACACAAGTAAAATAATAACGCAATCATCAAACAGTAAATCAACATATAAATCAAAACTGCCTAATGCTACTGAATTAAATGTTGACCCATAAAGAGGTATACGACTGTGAAGCTTTGAGGGTGTTGATGGACTCGATCTACTCACTCTGTGTTTTGATCATTGTTCTGAACCTGATCCAGTTGAGTCTTTGACAAAAACTAGATTTTCTCAGATTTTGTTAAAAATTTTGCTTTTTTTAATGAGACCTACCTACCCACACGTGTTGATTAAAAAAAAAAGAAAATGCCTGATTTTTTTTTTTTTTAAATATACTTTTAAGATTTGAAGTACACTTTTAGTGCTCCTTCAACACAATTGCAAACTTTCGGCAGTTTCATCAGAAAGGCCAATATATACAGTAATATTTTTACTTAATGTGAGATTGTATCTTTGGAATTGGAGTGTGTTTTACTATAAAGTTCTGACAATGACTGGATGACTGGAAATGGACAAGTTGTTTGGTCTCTTCTTTTGTCTCATTCTACTCTCCTGTCATGCAATTCTCTGTTCTATGACCCACTTGTCTTTTTCTTTTGACATTTGAACAAACAATATGGCTCTGGGTGTGAACATATGCACAGATTTATGCTCAGATTTAACAGACAGTAAATTGTTAGTGCCAAAGGACAAACTGTCTTTTGTTAACAAAGAATTCCAACCGAGGGCGGGGCGGTAGTAGCAATTTTATGCTGATTCTTAAATAGTACTGTAAAAACACTCAAGTGTTGTCATTTTCCAGACTCATTTGAGCTCTTCAGTTGGATTTGAACTCGCCTAACAAGACAATAGACTCAAATCACTGCAAGGTTGTAACTTTCAGTTTGGTTTATGTTTCATTTTCATGGACTTTTAGGGGCCGTTTACACGACACCTAAAAACGTTTAGGGGGCCTGAAAATGAAAACTTTTAAAAACAGGTTTTAAAGTGCAAGTCTTTGAAAATGATACCGTTATCCTCTTGCGCATGCATATTGCGTTTTTAAGTCAATAGTAACATCGCCAACTACTGACCTTGCAGCAGAATACAGCGTTTTTAGTTGTATTTGCGTATATTTGAAGTGTGTGTGAAAAACGCAATGGAAAAACTTCCCTTTTGTTTAAATGGTTTTTATAATTTTCTCATTTGTTGTCATAGCGACTCATTGTTTGATTGATTTGATTCACCTGTTTCTTTTTTAACCCTTTAGTTTCTCTGTGTAATTATAGCCCTCAGGCTATGTTCACTCTCTCCGTTCAAATCCTATTATTTGGGTATCCGATTGGAGTCTGATCTAAATTATTGACTATCCACACTGTGTATTGCAACTGTTCAGATCTGATTTGTGTGTCCCGTGGGTTTCTGGGAATATCTGCACCGAAAACAACAACAACAAAAAGTAACCGGATGGGGTTTGCAATACAGATTTTTTCTTATTTACAACATGACAATGTGTAGCCGCCCCACCATTTATTATAATTTTATGCTCGCCCAGCACTTTGCAACAACACAGGTTTTTTTCTGCAGCATTTTTCAGTATGTTGCCTGTAACAATGTCTGACGTTTATGTTTTACGTGACGTTTTATGTTTTATGGTGAGATTGTTATCATGCTTTATGTGTGAGAGTGTGCTGTGTGTGTGTGTTAACAACAGAAAAGGGTGGTGGAATGCATGTGAATGAGACAAACCCATCAAGCATTAGCATACACAATATGATCTGTTGTTTCCTTCTCACTTTTCTTTCTCCTTCTTCATTCGTCAAAGTCAGTGGGCTAAAGGAAGTGTTTTGTCGAGTTAACAGGGAAGTCTACAGTCAATGAATGTATGTCATTCAGATACATAGCGCACATGTTAGAACAGGCCCACAGCTATGAAGCACTATATGTTGAGTTCTTTAAATGACTATCACAACATCTCAGATCAACATCAGCTTTCAAATATCATTTACATTTATACATTTGCAAGATGCTTTTATCCAAGTGATTTACATTGCAATGCTTACAAGTTACACATTTTATTCATATCAATATTAATATTATGTACAAAAAACTCACACACTGATGTGTGAGTTGATGAATGTTTATATGTATATAAAAGCCTAAATTCAATCTGTTCATCATATAAAGCGATCGAGTCTCTTCAGAAAATTTGGAAAACCGCTCAATTCATATGGATTAATTTTACGATCTCTTTATGAAATTTTGAGGCGTCAAAGTGGTAGTTGCGTAGCTGTCAATGGAGGGACAGAAATAACTCCGATTTCATTAAAAAGTTCTCCATTTGTGTTCTGAAAAATTTGGATTGGAACAACATGTGGCTGAGTAAATTATGAGAGTATTTAAATTTTTTGCTAAACTAACCCTTTAAGGTATCTTGCTTTGTAAATGTGGTATTTACCCATTATACAGTTTCAGACATCACCCAGCTCAATTAGCAACAATGTAGTATTATTGCTGGTGCTAGATCACAGTGCTCACAGGGTCAGTTCTCAGGGAATGGATGTATTGATAAAAATGTATAGCTAATGCATAGCTGCCTAATGCATAACTACAATACCCTCAGAATTCAGGATATTTTCATATTATTCTAATTTAATTAAGTGTGCAGCACTACAACTGCTCAACAAATATCCAGGAGTCTTGACCCTGATCGGTGTGTCAGCGAGAAGGTGATGCAGTATTTCCTCTTAATATGACATAACACAGCTCCACCCCCTGACCGTTTAACACACACCTCCCCTAGACCTGACCTTGACCCTCTGACACCTTCTCCCATCTTCAGTCCCACGCTGGAGGCTGTAAATGAGCACAATCATCAAATGACAAGATGTTTTCAATCAAGGATGAGGATATTCAATTACTCTACCTTTCCCTCCATCTCGCTCCACCCAGTTTTCTGTGCCCATAGATTCGATTACCACCCACTGTCACTCTCCCAGGCTCCTCAGCGCAGCTCCACAGAGGCTATTAGGTAATGTGGGTCTTGTCTACATGTAGAGATGTGTTGTCTGGAAATGTGGCGCTCTTTGAACTGGCGGCCCATGCACAACCACTTACCTGATTAAACCTAGTGCAGAAATAACATGCACTTTAACCAAGAATAAAGAGAGAGAGAGAGAGCGAGAGAGAGAAATGGAAAACGAGGAAAAAGAGAACAATGTAATGCGTGATTGTTATTTAGTTGTGCTTAAGGGATCGTTCACCCAAAAATTTAAATTCTGTCAATGATTATTCACCCTTCATGTCCTTCCAAACCCCTAAGACTTTCGTTAAACGTGTGTTCAAGAGAGCACCATGACGCATGTGTGTTTTGTTGATGTGAGAGGAGATGTTGTTGCATGAAAACACATGAAAACGTAGTGTAGCTTGATGACGCCTTGATTTCGCGGAATCATGGGAGTTGATGTCTTCACCTCTTCAGCCGGTGGAGAATATCATGTTTATGGATGTCCGGTAGTGTGAGCACCCGTCCAGCGTTGCGTTGTACCGCACAGCATTTTCACCCCTTGTCCCGCACGTCACATAATGAGAAAATGTCCCGCATTTTCATCAGTCTGTTGGTTTTTAAGAAAACGTGCATGCGTTCTAATGCATTTTTAAGAAAGCATTTTATTTATTCTTTTTGCGGCGTAGTTTTTCACCTATATTTAACAGCGCTTCTTCATAAGTACAAATACAACAGCCGTTTTTAAAATCTTTTCCAATGGTTGAAAGCAAAGGAGTAAACACGATCACTAGTGGGTTGTGTCGGCTGTCAATCAAAATGTGGAGCGGTGTTTCGTTCCATGTGTTTCTGTCAGAAAACAAATGGATAATTCGGTAAATTAAATTTTAACAGAATTTAAACAGAATTGATCAACTTGTGGCGTGCTGTGGTTGTTTTAGTTCACATCCTTTCATAAACCAAAAAATATGAAGGTTTTTGGTTTAATATATTCTTAATATATAAGACTGTCAATGATCTAAATTCATGTTTGTTTATATTTTATTTGTTCATTATTTATTTTGTTGGATTTTAGTTGGACTTGGTCAGAACTGTTTGAAAATTAGTGATCTGCATGATGCCTTTGGGCTCAGTGATGTTGAATTTAAATGTCATGTAAAATAAACACGTGTTATGTTACATTGAGATGTAATGGTGTTTTCTGGAAGGGACTAAAGAACAAAGAATTTTTATCAGCTGAAAGGCAGAATACAAATGTTTTTATTAAGTTAGATAAACATTATATAACAGTTTCAGGTTATGTTTTTGTGTTGGTAACATGTCCCACACAAACTTATAATCGTCACACATTTAGTTTGTTTGATGGTGGTCACCCATCAATGATGACCGGTAATGTATTAAAGATTTATTAACGTTAAGAAAGCTGTTGGAGCGGAACGAGGCTGCAGAAGCGATTGCTAATGCGAGACGAGTGCAACACACGGCTCGAGAGCAGTGGAGCTTTTATTATGCCGCAGACGCCGCTTCCACTTCTTCAGGTCATGTGTATGTGGGGAAACACAGCGCTGTTTTATCAGATACATTTGATTGTGATGAAGTTGTTAGAATGCTACTCTGTGCGCTCGGCGGCTACTATATTTCACACAGAGATTCCGGAAAATACACGGATAAAGTGACCTGGGATTTGACCCGGGTTCGTTTGACTTTGGTTCATTCACACAGCCAGTGATTTTCCGGAATCAGAGAGTGCGTTCACACACAACCCGTAAAAATCCAAGCGGGTAATCCATCAGCCGGAAACTGAAGCCTCGCGGGGGCCGCCATTGTAGCAGAACTTCACCTGCTGTTAGCATTCCATTGACTCCCATTCATTTTGGCGTCAATTTGACAGCAAATAACTTTACATCTGAAGCGTCCAAAGACTTCATTTGTCCATTATTTATTTCTAAAGAAACACGACAATGTATAAAAGGCTCAATTACTTTGTATCTTCGGTTATGGCCCTGTAGAAGCCATTTTTGTAAAAATAGGCTAACGATTGCGTCATAACCACGCGACTTTCTGTCGCACAATAGAGAAATTACCGTATAGACAGGAGGAGAAGCTCGCAGGCAATCTTTTACTGTCTATGAGGCAATCGGGGGGACATAGAGGCATAAAGTCAAGGGATAGCCCATAGATAGAGAGTCCATAAAAGCAACAGGACAAAATATTTCAGTGGGAGGATTCCAAAATATTTCTAATTTGAGGAATTAGGTGATTCAGATTTGTCTTGGCACAGCTACTAGAAGATTTACAACTGTCAGACTGTCGTCAAGCTCAGTTTGAGCCTGCGCAGTCGCTCAGCCATCAGGAAGTGAGTGCTCAATTGAGGGATCAATCCCGGGTCGTGTTTGCGTTCACACAGAAGGTGTGACAGATCACAGATCTGTGATCCGATCAACGTGCTGTGTGAAAGGAGCTAATGGGGCTTCATATGAGACACTTGTTCCACACTGCAGTGAGCTAGATCGATATTAGGCATGGTAAATATTGTACTCGCGGTTAATTAAGAAAACGCGTTGAGTTGTATAAGAATGATTAGTTTTCTATCGATGAATGTATCCAAGCAGTTGCTCACCTGTCTAATAAAACACAATAACGTCTTTGGTCCGTGTCCCGGTTAAAACTGCTTATTTCTCTGGATTTAAACATTCTTAGAAACATTTGGGATAATGTAAGTACACAAATCAACAAAATATATAACATTGTTCTAGTGGTTTTTGGATGTTTTGATCCAAAAATCCTACATAGTGTGCCTTTAAACCACCTAAGTCACATGGATTACTTTAATGATGTCTTTATACCTTTCTGGGGCTTGAAAGGGGTAGTTGCGTAGCTGTCAATGGAGGGACAGAAAGCTCTCAGATTTCATCAAAAAGATTTAAGTTGTGTTCTGAAGATGAATGAAAGTCTTACAGGTTTGAAACGACATGAGGGGGAGTAAATAATGACAGATTTTAAATTTTTGGGTGAACTAAACTAAACCTCTAATGCATTGCTCATATTTACGGTAAGTGATTTGAACAATCACCCTACGCTTAAACTCATAACTCACCCCATTTTCATATTTGTGATATGATATGATAAATTGAATGACTTTAAATCATGCGGCTTTATTTGAAACCCTTTGTAACAGCCTGGTAATGTAATAAAAACATCAAATTGCAGTCAAATTTCCTCTTTTCAATTGGCCCAAATATATTTTATTATGCTGTAAACAGCATGGAAATTAAGGAAATATATTAATAAAAACTAAAAATGTCAAATGCCAAAATATATTACAAAATGTATTTCGGGGGACAAAAACATATATGTATATACAGTATATGTATTATTTTGCCTTATGGGATTGTTTAAGGGCCATGTCTTTTTGTATCACTGAACAACACTGAACAACCACAACACTGAAAACATTTCCTTAATCAGCATTTTCTCATTTTTGGGGGGAACCTTTTAAACAAGATAAATTTACTTGAGAAGCAGAATGCTTTTAGAGAAACTTCTTAATCTGCTGAGTTTAAGTTTATGCATGTACCAAGAAAAATATAAATAGGCCTATATTTTATCCACTGTTTGACCAAGCAAACATCTTGTTTAAAGAATCTACAGAAAGAACAGGATATTTGCAGTGCCGAATATGCCAAAGCCTGAGCCATTCATTCATGTGTTTTTGCAGTGTACTTTTTGAGTGGTAACAAAACCGCGGAAGTGGATTTTCGGGAACTTTCATTACTTTTCCAAATAAATCTCACTCAACCCAAATGGATCCAGATTTTCCCTCTGTGGTGTCTTTCTATATATGCTTCTGGCATTCTGAAAAAAGAAAGAAAATACAAATGGAAGGAATATGGTTTAGCTTTAACCAATGCTGTTATGTAAAACACAGTTGCCTCTTCATGTCGCTATACATTTAACTGTGGATTTTTCTCCCTGAAATCAACATAATACAGTTTGATTATGCTTGACATGTTATTTTAAAAGTGACTACAAATGAGAACTTATATGGCCATATCTATCTATCTATCTATCTATCTATCTATCTATCTATCTATCTATCTATCTATCTATCTATCTATCTATCTATCTATCTATCTATCTATCTATCTATCTATCTATCTATCTATCTATCTATCTATCTATCTATCTATCTATCTATCTATCTATCTATCTATCTATCTAAAATATCCATCCATGCATCCATGAGTACAAAGCTAAAATTACAAATAATTTACCCCCGGGACTTTTTGACTTCAGATGGATGATATCAGTTCCAGGCTTTAGAGACTATTTACCACATCAAAGTTGAAAATATTCCTTTATTCGCACAGCACACACACAACTTCACACATCAAAACGCTCTGCAAAACTTCTAGTTCTTGTCTTATTGCACCTAAAGGTCATGCTTTCCCCCACTCTCTTTCTCTCTCTCTTATTTTACGAGAAGCCTTTGGCAAACACAGGCCAGTGGAAAGCCTCTTAGAGTGATTGTTTAAATTCTCCCGGTATCATGCATTGACTTGAATCCGGCGTTTGGCTGCGCTTCTGCTCGAGCGCTGCCCTTGCCATCTGCAATGAATCAGTCAAACTGCTGTAGTGCATTAGGGTGAATTTTCCATGGCAGTGTTTGCACCATATGCATAGGCACAGACGGCTTTTCTAGTGAATGAGGTCTGGATTCTGTCTTTTCCCATGACCCAGCTTGAATAGCATTAGTTAAAGATGTGTTCGTTGGAGATGCATTATCAGCCGGTTAAGGGTGTTTTAATCACTGTTGTTAGGATAAGAGGTAGCTAACTTGCCTTGGAGAAAGGATAGGCTGCAATACACACATACATAGTGAACACACAAAATAAAATTCACATCAATATATGCACTTCCCTGCTCTTAACTGTGGCGTCTGCTGCAATAAGCTCCAGATGGAAGCTGGCCCTTCTCCAGACAAGACCTAGGATGTGGTGAAGAAACACACACAGTTCACACACAAATCTACACACACATACATAATCACAGATGAGAATGCGATATAAAGCAAAATGAATATAATCTATAGCCTATAATTAATACGTCAGGCAGAAAGCCTTGAGAGAGAAGGGGGAACGTACTGTTCAATCCAATGATTTCCAAAGAGATTCCTGCCACTGTGTCAATATACAAGCCCAGTGTTCAAATATCATTAATCTAACTCAACAAATGAAGTAGAAGGAGGAAATGTGCTGAAAAACTGAAGGGAATTTGTGCCTTAATCCTCCTCTTCCCCATAGGACAAGAATAGAAGAATAAAAAAAGAATGGAAAATTGCATTTGTCAATCAATAAAGGTCTTTAAATACATAAAGCTCATATGAGCCAAAATGATTATTTCTACACCTCTGCCAAAGCGCAAAGAAAATTCTAGGCCTTTGTATAGACATAACACCCACCATTTAATTTTAAAGTGCAATTTATGACCAGTGTTGTGGGTTGACTTGGAATTTTTAGTTTATGTGTTAAAATAAACACTGTCTAGGGTGGAACCGGTTAGAGAGAGATGTAGTAACACATCCTTATTTTGCAAATCCAGTGCAGTAATTGACCAATAACAATCCTAATATGTGTGTTGATGACGTCTGCTTTTGGTTTGTGGTGAAACCACTTCTGAATGTTGTAAGTGTGGTCTGCACTGAAATGCTTTGCTCTTTTAACAATATGCTATTTTAAGACACTTTTATTTAGCCTTTATTAGCCCATATATGAGTGATTCATAGGATTTCACCAATAACATATGTCCAAACCTGACAGAGCCAATCAGCATCCATTAAACAGTTGGATCCAGAAATTCTAAGGCAATATAAAAAAAAAATCCTCCTTTTTTTTGTTTTTTTCACTTTACTTGGGAAATAGAAGATTAGTGTCATTTGAAGGATACACACATCAGTTTACACACTAAGATGTGTGTACATGTATTAACCCGTAACATGTTGCTTATTACAAAATGTGTTTGCCAGAATCTCTGCTTTCCAACTCCTGCAAAAACGATTAGGAGATCAGCCAACAGTGTGTTCACTCAGCCGGGAGCTGTGGACTAACCAGACTAAAGTCCCCTCCGGAGTCTGACATTTACACACACACACACACACACACACACACACACACACACACACACACACACACACACACACACACACACACACACACACACACACACACACACACAACACACACACACACACACACACACACACACACACACACACACACACACACACACACACACACACACACACACACAAACACACACACACACACACACACACACACACACACACACACACACACACACACACGTAGTGTTTCCATGTTTTATGGGGACTTTCCATAGACATAATTATTTTTATACTTTACAAACTGTATATTCTATTCCCTTACACTAACCCTACCCCTAAACCTACCCATCACAGAAAACTTTCTGCGTTTTTACATTTTCAAAAAACATCACTTAGTATGATTTATAAGCTGTTTTCCTCATGGGGACCAAAAAATGTCCCCACACGAACAAGGATTTCAGATATTGCCATCCTTATGGGGACATTTTGTCCCCATAATGTAGGGTTTACCAGGCCACACACACACACACACACACACACACACACACACACACACACACACACACACACACACACACACACACAAACACACACACACACACACACACACACACACACACACACACACACACACGCATACACACATTTACTGAGCTATTTAAATGGGGACATTCCATAGACATTATTGATTTTACACAGCTTGGTATAAATAATCCTAACCCTAGCTAAACTTTATATAATTTATATTTTTTTACAAATGAGGAATTACCCGAAAGTATATTTTCTCAAATTTAGCACACATCTACAATTTGTATGTATGTATGTATGTATGTATGTATGTGTATATATATATATATATATATATATATATATATATATATATATATATATAATTAAAAAAGGATAATAAAAATAATTAAAACTGGTCAGTCACACTGAAGAGTGAATAAAAGAGATACAAAAGACAAATATTTGAGACAAAATATGCTTCAAAATATACATAAGACTATACAAGAACTACAGATTATGTAAAAGAAATATCCATAGAAAAATGTTGACATTCAAACTAGTAGAATAGCACTGAAACAAGTCTATGTCTGTTGGAATTACAACTCAACAGGGAACCCTAATACAACTGTAAATATATGAATACAGTTTTTTTTCGATTGCTAAACGACATTGAGCACAACTGGTGCTACATGTGCAAAACTCTAACTACAGTCTGCACTACCTTCAGTCACCTGAGCTAAACAGTTCGTATCACCTGCAAAACCCATTCAAAACAACACAACTATTAACACATGGCTCAAAACAGGCTCAGTGCAGCCAAACACTACACAACCCTCACTGAGATAACACACACTGTCACTCAGAACACACTGAGAGTAAATACACTAGCATCAAACACCAATACAGAAAATACAAACTTTTCATCTTTACAGTTTGAACAATTTCAGTGACTTTATACAAAGTAATATTTTTTTCAAAGAAAAGAGTGACATTCTTTCACATGATTTATTTTAATCTTTAGAACATAACAATTATTTAAGGTAAATGAAAATTAGCAGTTTGCTTCAATCTTCAGTCTGTAGTAATTTACGGAATTACAGTAATGAGAAAAAACATGTAGAAACTTAAAGTGCATACTGTAATTCAAACAAATAACGAACAAGACACTGCTTAGCCTTTCAGCTGAAATTGCAATCAGCAGTGTTTGAAAGGCACAAGGCTGAAATCTATTCTGTTTTGAATGTGTGTTTCACGGTTTTGACAGCAGTGTGTTAGCATTTGAACAAAGTGCTGTAAATCCACAGTGTTGTGCAGGTTGTGGTTAAAGTCATGGGATAAGTGTGTAGAGTTTTGAAAACTGTGTTCAAGCGATGAAAAACGAACTAGAGTTTGGTCCACATGAACTGCTGCTGTGCAGACTGTAGTTAGAGTTTTACACATGTAGCCCCAGTTGTGCTCACTGTCGTTTAGCGATCGAAAAAAAACTGTAATAATGAATAATAAAGAAAATAACCAAAGAGAACAAGAATGGATAATCAAGTTTTTAATGTTTTTGTTGTTTATATGTCTATGTGATGTTTTTAATATGCTTTAAGACAAACCATGATTAAATTCATAAGTCGACAGCATTGCTGAGTATTTTCTCCTTGAAACTGCAGTGAACCAAAGACAGTCTCAAAAACACGGTTTGAAGTCGCTGGTGTTTCTGACGTCACAAACTACCTTGTAACCAATCAGATCAACATGTGATCGTCAACGAGTGGATCTCTGAGCTGAGTGAGTCAGTGGAGGCGGGGGTCATTTGCATATTCACAGAACCGCGAATACTAAATGAGGCCTTGGTGTCGAGTTACAGTCAAGCTATTTTATGGCATAAATATATTTTTATAATAAATAAAGTTGTAAGGGATCAAATTATTGACTACAGGGGGACTTTATGAAGCATGAGAAAGAGTGCTGTACTGGAATATCCAAAATAATATTGAGTAACTTAATTTTTTGACACAATATTGTCTTTTTGTCTCCGCCAACGAAAACGGTTCCAAACTAAGCTAAAGTTGAATCAGTACTGAGCAACTCACTGTAGTGGCGCTGCTGAATGAATCCATTTGAATCGGTTAAGTATAGGCCTAATATGCCACATTGACTCACTCAGGACATTTGTCTCCATCTACTGGCGTGGTGAAGCAAAACAGGACAGTCCCCACCACTAATGGATGCACATTTAGTGCAAACAAGTCCTCCTAGGAATTCATATTTATGACGTCAGGTGTGTTCAAGTTACTTTAATCGGAACAAGATGGCGGTGTACCTTCTCTCATGCCTATGCTGCCTTCACGTACTGGAAATGTCACTTCATCGGAAATGTCCTACTTCCCACTTCTAAGGTCATGATTACTAGCTAATCACATGCAGGTGCTTTGTTGTCGGAAAGAACAGGAACCATGGAGGAAATCAGGTTTATTCTTACCTATTAATTGGGAAAATCTTATTAAACTCAAAATGATTTAGCATTCATTCATTGGCAAACATTCACCTGATTCTGGTATTTCGGTCAAATACAGTCTATTTTCGCTGCGTATAAAACATACAATATGCTTCCAATGATTATTCATATATGTAAATATGCACCAGGCTACTTTAATGACAAGACAAGGAGATGTTGTGGAAAAAAAAACAAATGGAGAATAGCAGTCACAGCAGCAATCATTCTCCCCTCCACCAATGTTTAGAGGTCATGGCCCGCCCAACTCAGGAACTTTCTCTTTAGGATAATTATCCCCGAGCTTCCCAGTACTAAATACGACTTGAGGTAAATACGTTAATGTCCCATTTTTAATCAGGAAACTCATATATACAATAATTCCAATAGCATGTTGTATTACACCATGCACGTTTTTCACGTCTTCAAGACTCCAACTCGTAAACTAGGGGCTCAAAGAAACTCCCACTCGTATTTACGACATTGTGGTGGTGTTCATGTGCGCCATCACTCCTAAAAAAGATCTTTCCGACATGACTTGAATGCGTCACCTGTCTGGAACGTATGGAAGCTTGTTTCTGCCACAGAAAAAATTAATAAAAAGATAATTGCTCCTTTTTATTTAGCAATTCTGAATTCTTTTTTCTTAGAACTGTGAGATACAAACTAGCAATTCTGAGGAAAAGAATGAGGAATATAACATGAAGATCTAGTAAGTTCTTTTAACTTGAGCATGCGTGACAGTCTAATAAACTTCGGCTTCATCCCACTCCTTTTCGAACATAGTTGTTATAATACTTTATAGATATTGTTTTTTCTTTCGGTATGTTGCAACATACTTATTGTATTTTTATATTGTATCTTTTTTGTTGTTCGAAATGAAAATAAAGAAATAAATAAAGAAACATGCAAGTCAAACACATCCACATGTTTACTGTGTGAACGGCCCAATAGATGCTCTTTTTTATCAGTCATGATGATTCATAGAACAACTGAAATTAAGAATATCAGCACATCACAAGCACACAACCTGTTAGTCATGTCAAATTGATTTGAATAGCACTTTTCACAATACACATTTTTTCAAAGTAACTTCATAATGTAGGTAAAGCAGAGAGTCATAATGTCTATAATGCTTTAACTCTGACAGTATATGCTTGTCTGTTGGCAGTTTAATACCGTTGATGCCAAAATTCATGTGCAGGTGTTGTGTAAGTGTTAAGTTCACATTATAGACCGGGCCTCTAGCTGAAAGGCCACTTTAAAATTAATATAGATTGACAAATAGTGCTTGATAGCGAAACTGTCAGGGACTGTTGGGACAATATGAAATAAACAAGAAATGTAATCTGTTCCTGGCCCTAGGCATTAATAGTGCCTTCTAAACACTTTATAGTAGCTTTTATGGTGTATATGTTTGTGGTACATTATTATCTCTTTTGCTATGTATTACGAACAAGGACAGATTATGGGGCCTGTAAGCTCCCGGGGCACCAGCCTCTTTGGATATAGTATCCAAAGCTCTATTACAAATAAGAGAAATATTGACAAAAATTTACGAGAATGAACACCTTCAGGTGTGGTAGATAACTTTATTCTTTTGTTTCACATTTTGTTTCCAAGTGTCAGGGCACCACAGGCAACCAGACGCCCCCACACACTGACCCCGAAGTGTGCGAATTTATATCTCACAATTGTGATTTCTTGTTATTTGAATTAGAGATCGACCAATTGATCGGTTTTGCCAAAAACCCATGCTGATGTTGTTGTTTTTTTGTCTGGTAAAAATCCATATCGATAGTTTTTTCCAGGTTGCGTGAGTCGCTGGAGTGGCTCTGTCTTTAAAGTCCCACTGAAGTGCCTAGAAACCTACAGCAATATTCAATGTGTTGATGACATTTCCACTGAAACAGGAAGACAGGGCGGGACATATCGAACAGCTCCTCCCCTTTTTTAGCCAATAACGTTTAGTTCTCTTTCATCATCTCGTGTTCGAGATCCACCTATGGGAAGGGCATCCGTACCTGAACTCTGCAGAAGCATCCAATTGCACCAAGTCTGGCTAGACAGACAGAAGCGCGCAGCCAATGCCAGGTGAGGCCACACCCCCTTACCTACGGGCATATAACAGCTGGGCGCGCTGCTATTCCTCAGTTGACATTCGCTTCTCGCGATCTCTGCATCTCACAGCTCAGTTGATTTTTACACTGCTCACCTCGTGTCTTCGGGAGGACATATCGGCCAGATCAGCCTCTGCCGGACGTGACAGTTGTTTATTTTTCAACTGCTGCTGCTTTGCATTCGGAGCCGCCCATGCTCTCGCTATTTTCACCGTTTCTACTCATGGCTGCCCGCCACGGATTTCACCGATTTGTTCGCTGGTATGTCACTGTCTAAGCCTGCAGCCTCTCCAGGTGATAGCCTATCACGGGCCTGCCCGGCCGCGTGTGGTGCCCTTATCGCAGCTAAGGATCTTCATCAGCTTTGCATGGTCTGTTTGGGTCCTAAGCAGGCTCGGGAAGCCCTGGAGAACCCGGAGAATTGCAGTTTCTGCCTCATGCTGCCTAGGAAGCTGCTTAAATGCCGTTTTAAGGTGGCAGTGACACAGTACACCAGGCTCAGCCCTTCTGACTCGGACGGGGGACACGGTAATGACGACACGCTACCGGGGGCCTCCCGGGGCGCAACGTCTCTCATCTAAGCTGACAAGCCCAATCCCGCCTTCCCCGAGGAGGACATCTTCGAGGACAACCTCGCTCTCGTCCACGAACCGCCCGGTTCTGGCGAAGAGGAGGATGCGGCCATTCTTGAGGTTTCAGAGGACGAGGAGGCCATCCCGCCCTCTGGTGTTCCCCAGGCTACCACCCACACAGCTCTGCCTCAAGCCATCCTCCTGGAAGTGTGTGAGCGAGCGGCCGCTCGTCTCAACATTGAATGGCCGGCACCACAGAGCGCCACCGACCAGGAGCGGGATATTTATGATGGAAAAGTGCTGGGACCCCCTCCCGGCCTGAGGAAACAACTCTTCCCCATCCTCCCGGCGTGCGGAAGCACATGAGGAATTATTGGAGCGACCCGCTCGACTTCAGACACGGTCTCAAGGGACTCGAGGTTAAGGACATGGCAGCGCACAGTATGGGCGAACCTCCCGCCGTTCAGCCTTCCATCGCCAGGCACCTTAACCCCGCTCAGGGCGGGCTGCTCGCTGCCCCTAAGCCGGTCTTGCCCAACAAGTTGGACAGTTTTACTGCCTCCGTTCACCAGGCAGCTTATAAGTCCTCGGCCGTGGCTGTCAGGGCCCTTAATGTTTCTTCGCTCCTCTCCGCCTACCAGGCGGAGATCCTCGAAGAATTAGGGCAATAATTGGAAAAGGGAAATCCTTCTGAAACCCTGTGGAAGGAGATCCTCACGGTGAACGACCTTGTCCTCCGTAACGCTCGGCAGGCTGTCCAAGCTTGCGGGCGCTCCATAGCGCTTTTCGTGGTGGGAGAGCGCGCGCTCTGGCTGAACCTGTCAGGACTCCCTGACAGTGAGAAACGGCGCATCGCGGGCGCGCCGGTGGAGCCCGGCCGAGCTCTCTTCGGCCCTGCCGTCGCACTGATGCAACAACAGTGTGACGATAAGGAGGAGGATGACGCTTTCAAGCTTTGCCTTCCCAGGAAGGCAGTCCCACGCCAGGCGCCCCCTGTGCGTTTGCCTAACCCACAGGCCACGGGACGACAGTTTCATTGAAGTGCTCAGTGACACCACATTGCCCACACTCTGTTCCCCTCACTCTCTCAATAAAGGCTTCACCCCCAGTGTTTGCCCAACACAAAACATACAAAACACAAAAAAATACGAATCGAATGAATTTCGTTTCGGAGAGAAAACCTCTCGCCGCAGAGAGAACTCATCTCACTGCAGAGAGAGAAAATCCCTCCGAACCCCTGCATGTCACCTCTTGTGTGCCCACTAGATGGCGCCATTGCATCACAAATAAACCTGTTGGTCTCACACAGCTCCGCTCTGGCCCGCTCTGATGCGTACAGTAATGCAGGGTTACAGATTGCAATTCGCAGTAAAACCCCTGCATTTCACCGCCATTCTCTTTTCTCACACGGAAGAGAACGTCTCTCACATTCTGAAAGAGGAAATTTCATCTCTCCTAAACAAGGGAGCGATTCAGATGGTACCCCCCCAATCTGATGAACCAGGGCTTTTATTCCCGTTATTTTCTAGTCCCGAAAAAAGGCGGCTCTCTCCGCCCTATCTTGGACCTTCGAGTGTTGAACAAACATTTGAGGAAATACAATTTCAGAATGCTGACACAAGGCGCACTCGCCTGTGCCATAAAACAGAACGACTGGTTCACATCAGTCGATCTGAAAGATGCTTTCTTTCACATAAGCATCTATCCTCCGCACAGGAAGTTTCTTTGTTTCGCCTACCAGGGCATATGTTACGAATTCACAGTTCTTCCGTTTGGACTCAGTTTGAGTACCCGGTCATTCTGTCTGTGCACGGAGGCGGGCTTAGGACCTCTGAGAATATCAGGTCTGAGAATCCTGACTTACATAGACGATTGGCTCATCATAGCTGAATCAAAGGAGAAGGTGTTGCAGGACACCGGCCGTGTGCTCGCGCACATCACATCGCTCGGGTTCCAAGTGAATGTGAGCAAGAGCAATTTCACGGCCAGTCAGAATGTCATTTTCCTGGGCTTGGAGTTGAACTCGGTCTCCATGCGAGTGCGTCTCTCTTAAGAGCGCGTTCGCTCTCTGATGAACTGTCTGTCGCAGTTCAGAGAAGGGGCGAAAGTGCAATTTCGCACATGTCTCAGGCTGTAGGGCACTCATGGCTTCATCCACCCAAGTGGTGCCGTTGGGACTCCTAAGGATGAGGGCGTTCATGAAATGGGTTTTGTCACTACATTTCAGCCCGATTCGCGACCTTTCCAGCTCGGGAACAGTGACACGCGCCTGCTCGGCAGCCTTGCGCCACTGGGAGAGCGAAGACTTTTACGCACGGGGAACCCCTCTGGGGGCGGTTACGATGCGGAATGTTGTGACGACAGATGCGTCCTTAACAGGCTGGGGTGCCACCCAGGAGGGCAGAACGGTGCACAGTCTGTGGCCAAACAGACTACGTTCAGCGCACATAAACTATTTAGAGCTTTTAACCATTTGGAAAGCTCTGAATCATTTTCTGCCTCGCCTGCAGGGACATCACGTTCTAGTACGGTGCGACAATACCACGGCTGTGGCTGATATCAACCGTCAGGGCGGCATGTGCTCGTCGAAACTCCACGCTCTAGCTTACAAGCTTTTGGTGTGGAGCAGACGGGTTTCGGAGTGGGACCTCTCCATGGTGCTGGAAGCGCTGTCTCAACATCCTTTTGAGCCTCTGGGGAGTATATCCCTTAAGCTGCTGTTCTTCAAGACAGCTTTGCTCTTGGCCTTGGCATCTGCTAAACGTGTCAGTGAGCTACATGCACTCTCGGTTCACCCCTCGAGCACTAAGTTCTCCCTCAGTGGAGATAAGGTTTCCCTTAAGCCTAACCCGGCCTTCATGCCGAAGTGCTTCCCTGCGTTCACTTCGGAGGTGTTGGAGCTGTCCGCTTTTCACCCTCCACCTTTTACCTCTCTAGAGGATCAGAAGCTGAATATTCTGTGTCGAGTCCGTGCTTTACAGGCATATATGACCAGGACCAACGCTTTCCGGAAGAGCGACCAGCTCTTTGTTTCATGGGCCCCCCCGCACAGAGGGAGTCCCATATCGAAGCAACGCCTCTCACATTGGGTTGTGGACGCTATAACTATGGCTTATGAAGCAAAAGGAGTGCAGCCCCCAAGGGGCATCAGAGCTCATTCCACAAGGGGCTTAGCCGCCTCTTGGGCTTTGTTTAGGGGAGTGTCACTGCAGGACATCTGCTCCGCTGCCAGTTGGGCTTCTCCTCATACCTTTGTGCGTTACTACTGGCTGGATGTCACCAGAACCTCGGTAGCGCATTCGGTTTTAGGGGTGGGGTCTTCTTAGCTCTTCCCTGTAACCCTGTTAAAAAATAAATAAAATAAAAAAAATAAGAGTGAATGGGCCGGCTGGCCATGTTCATTCCTGTCACCAAACATTTACTTCCCTTTATGGGTATAGTTTATGTGCCTTGGTGGGCTGGGGTTATTATCATGTATGTGTCTCATGCATGTTTCATGTCCTGCTTGTCCACAGCAGTTAGGTGTGGCGTCACCTTTGCAGGTTCATGATTAATGGACATGTCAGGCATCGCCTCCCCGAGGTGACCGTCTTTCTCTGGCTTTCAGAACCTCACTGTGAGTGTATTGGGCAATCGGGGAGCTGTCCATGTCTCTCCCATAGGTGGATCTCGAACACGAGATGATGAAAGAGAACAATAGGTTACTATTGTAACCCCGGTTCTCTGAAACATCGAGTGGAGAGATCCACCAGCTTTGCCCCGCTTGCCGCACGAGAAGCAAAATACTTACTGAGGAATAGCAGCGCGCCTAGCTGTTATATGCCCGTAGGTAAGGGGGTGTGGCCTCACCTGGCATTGGCTGCACGCTTCTGTCTGTCTAGCCAAACTTGGTGCAATTGGATGCTTCTGCAGAGGTCAGGTACGGATGCCCTTCCCATAGGTATATCTCTCCACTCGATGTTTCAGAGAACCGGGGTTACGATAATAACCTATTGTTTATATCACAGCTCGGCCAGAGCCGTTGAGCTCGATAAAGCTGCAGTTTATTCCTAATCTCTAACCGTTTCTCCTCCTAATCTTCTCCATTTCACTTTAAAATACAGCATTCTGTGCAGAATTCAAATGGGTCTGATACATTTTTGCACATATGATCCTCTCTGTGTATCGTGTCTCTAGACAGGAGCTTCAGCGGTTCGCGTGACACTAACGTGAAACCAGACTTCATTCACCCCAATGAAAAGCATATTTACACCGTCTGAATCGTTCCCTATCTCCTATATAGTGCACTGTGTGCAAGTCACCATGTAATAAATGTGTGAAAAGTGACCGATTTCAGCCACAGCTTCAGCGTCTATTTATAATGTAGGGGGCGGAGCTTCAAATTCTAGGGAGCATTTGATTGGACAGAAAATCTGATGAGAAGCTGAAGTGCATAGTGATGTCATCAAAATCATTGATCCATATTGGTGGAAGTGAGAGACTGTAAGTTTTGCTTATATATTCTAAATGCTAATCTTGTATTTTGGAGCACAAAAGTTTATAGACAACAGAAAGGCGTTACGTATTCATACTTAAAGCCAGAAAACGTCAATTTTTATTTCATGGGGACAGTTCACAGTACGAGAGCGGCCTCTGTATAATGCATTAGTGGAGAAAGAACAGCAGTATGTTTGCTGTCGAGACTGAGAGGATACGAGCCTACCTCAAGCAAACAGTGACAAAACACATGCACGGTCTACCCTAAATGTTTAATGCCTGGATTGTTACCATATATTTGCATTAGTTTGTATCCAGCTCGTCATTTTTATGCATTCGTTCACAAGCAAAGTTGCCTAAAATGTGAAACTCACCGAGTGGTCTGGGGTGTTCACTGATATGCTCACACAAAAATCGCTGTAAAAGATGCTTAATTCCAACAGGTGTTTTACCATTCGTTGTAAAACTGTGGACCTATTTTTCCAAACGTCTCACACCCGTACATTCTTCCATTGAGAGCTTGGATAGCGTATCCTACGATACCGCAACTGCATAAGACTACAGAAAGAATACAAACAACCCCATTTCCGTTTCCGGCGGTGGAGTAATACCGTACCTCACAGAACATCCAATACAAGTCAATGGAGTTGGACAAAAACTACGATAAAACCTGTTGGAAAGCATCTTTTGCAGCAATTTTTGTGTGAGCTTATCAGTGAGCACCCCAGACCACTCGATGAGTTTCACGTCTTTGTAAACTAAAGTTTAATGCGTTTTAGGAAGAATCGTTCCAGTGCACCTATGAAACCATTGTGGAGGTGGGGGGGGTGCTACCACAGAAACCGAAAATTCTCGGGCCAGCACCATGTGTCGGAATTTCAATCTTAACCGTTCTATTTCATCAGAAACGATCTTAAAGGGTCATGAAACCCCCCTCTAGCTCACAATCTTTTTGAAAAATGCAACTTAAATGGGCGTGATGGCTGTGAGAAGAAGGGAGGGAGTGGGTGTGGCACGGTGACGGCAGGGGAGAGTGGGAACTGTCATCAGCCAGCAGTGTTGCCAGATGTACGATAATTATCGTATTTGTACAATAATTTTGACCTCTGTACAATCTACGATCAATAATGAACAATAATTTCAGAGTTTTCAATCGTTCGTCCAAACACACATCCTACCGCTTCTCTCTCTGACCCCGAATCATTTCGCAGGCTCACCTGCCTGCACGCAAGCACGTACACACACACACACACACACACACACACACACACACACACACACACACACACACACACAGGCACCACACGGTGTTGCCCGGCCCGCACGTCTACACTACACATTCACAAGTCTCCCGCATTAAGCATACAATTGATATATTATCGAAATATCTAAAATGTTCATAACGACCGCTTATTTAACAAAAGGAAAGTAAAATGACCAGCGTTACATTTTAGACACACACATACCTCTGAAGGGATAGAAAAGTCCCCAGGACTTGGTACCGCATTACTCGCAAGACGTAACTTGCATTGGTCATCGACAATGCCGAAGTCCACCATTCTCCAGTTCTCGAAGCTCTCTCAGGTAAAATGTTTGCGGCACACGTATTAGATGTGTCCATGGTTGATGGCCAACCAACCGCCCGGAGCCAGAGTCTAGCCCTGGCAGCATCGCGGGGAAATATATTCAACCCACTTTGACTTTTGCACCACGAAAATATACACTTGCGTCCCATGATTGTCTCTCTCCTTTACTACGCGATATCACAGTTTGACATTTCTGTGGAAAGATCCACGTGGTGTCATGAATAATTAAGAGACAGTGTCTTCTCATAGGATATAAAAACTCAGTCTCATTAATAATTATGAGAGACCGATGAGTCATCAACGCACTACACTGTTCTCTGCCACGTCACAGCCTGCGATGAAGATTTTACACCCGGAAGACGAAAATAGCGGGGAAAAACTAAAATGTAACCATTTTCACCCTACTGTTAAATCTAACAGATCCTAACATTGTCTTTAATGGTGTTCAACACAAATAACTCGAAAATTTGGTTTAGGGTTTCATGACCCTTTAAAACAGGGCTTTAAGTGTAAAATACCAAACTTGTCCTTTAATACCATATGGTTGGAGCAAAGCAATGTCTATGGTAACATCCAAACCATAAAATGACTGTAAAAATGACAACTTTACAATTCAAATAATACAGGTTTTGACCAAAAATAAAAAGTTTCATTAAATGATAAACGGTACAATTCAGCATTTAAAAAATTATAAATGTCAAAATTAAAAATGATTATATTGTTTAAGTTAAAGGGATAGTTCACCCAAAAAAGGAAAATTCTGTCATCATTTACTCACACACAAATGTAAATTTTTTTTCTCTGTTGAACACAAAAGATGATATTTTAAAGAATGTTTGTAACCAAACAGTTGTGGGACACCATTGACTTTCATAGTATTTTTTTTCTTCATACTATGGAAGTCAATGGTGTCCCACAACCATTTGGTTACCAACATTTTCAAAATATCTTATTTTTCTATTCAACAGAGAAAATAAATGTACACAGGTTTGGAACCATTTGTGTGTGAGTAAATGGTGACAGAATTTAATTTTTTTGGGTGAACTATCCCTTTAATGAAACTAAACTACAGCATCCTACAGAAACAGCAAACTGTTTTTGTTTTGGAAAAGATGAAGCTTCTTTGGAGCAGGGATATGTGATGGGAGTCAATCCTGTATCTAAATTAAGTGCGTTTAATTTTAGTAAACAAACAATTGAGTGGTCTGAATCAAAGAGAGCAGTGTGTGAAAATTGAGCAGGTTTTATGTTGGTCATTATTTTTTATTATTTAATTTGACATTTTAATCATTTTATTATTAGCTTTTCATAAACCCACAAACCCTTTGGAAAAACCCTGTTGTAAAACAGTGTTACTCTTTCAAGTGATGAACATGATCAATTAAAACACCCAACAAATGATTATTTAAAACTATTAAATTAACTTATTAAAATTGTGAAAACATAACTGAATATAAGCATAACAAAATGTATGTGAGGTCATACATATAAAATCAATCATTCGATTTACAGAAAAGACACCACATTCAAAATTATGCTGAGCTGAACTGTCAAGTCACAATCTTGAGCATTTATTTTTCTGAAGATGAAACGGTGCCTTCATTAAGACTCAGCTGGGCAACAACTGGACTGCTGGCTCAGGTGTTGCCAGAAATAAGTTAGTTGGAGCCACAAGTTTGAGGTCCTCGTTCTTCTGTACTGGGTGGCATGAGGGGCATCTGTGATGGCAGACACATTTATGCCTACATCTAACGTGTGCCAGGTTGTGCACAATGTGATTGAGAACATTGACAGTCCTGTACCGATAATTCACATCCCTGGGCCACAGGAGATGGAGGTTTAAGCAAGCTTTGCTCACCTGGCTTCAAGACACGCCTTCAAGAAAGTTGATGGTGTGATCAATGGTTGCCATTTGCAGATTCGACCACCTTCTGGACAACAGAAACAATGTGTTACGTTCCACCCAGTCTAGGGGAAGTAACATTAAAGTTAACAATAACTAAAGTATTAACATAAAAGTTACTCCTGCACGTATTGTGTTGTATTGTGTGTATTTCCTCCGGGGATAAATTAGGGGCTGGGGCCTGTGCCCCCGCCAAAGCTATCTGAACCCCTTCCAGATTCTTTAAAAAAAAAGATCCCAATTCTTCCTGGGCAACTTCTGTGGTGGAGGCACCAACCCCGAGCCCTCACAGAACGGCCGGCTTTGAAAACCAGCATCAGTGCTTGGTCCAAAGAAAAACGCTCTTTGCATTTTGGCATGGAATTAACCCAAATCTACCAGTAATGGACCTTTATCCACTGCTTTGATCAAGTGAGAAGGGATAAAGGATAGACCGTAAGAAATTGTAGTCTGCCTCGACCCAGATTCCACTCCAAAATATATTTTAGAATGAGCTCATCCTCAAAATGGCCTAATTATCATAGAGATGAAGGAAGTGGAGTTATATTGTTTCTTCATCATTTGGGTTGATCACATCCTGAGCAAATGGTAGTCAATTGTATTATGTCTCAACTTTAACTTACATAACACAGCTGTTACAACAAGAGCAACTTCATTTACATTAAGAGTGGTTAACTGTAACAGGATAAAAGGTTTAAGATCTGGGTGTTCTGGGTACATTCTGACGCCGATGTACCCAAGGTGCTTCGTGTACCTTGCCACTGCTATGCTGTAATAAACTTCATTTTTGAGATCTTCAATGTCCACATCCTTTTTTCTTACATTGGCGAGCCAGCCAGGAGGAATTTCCAACAAAAAGTGGTGAAAGGTGGACGTCGAAGATCTCAAAAATGAAGTTTATAACAGCATAGCAGTGGCAAGGTACACAAAGCACCTTGGGTTCATCGGCGTCAGAATAAACCCAGAACATCCAAATCTTAAACCTTTTATCCTGTTACAGTTTACCACTCTTAATGTAAATGAAGTTGCTCTTGTTGTAACAGCTGTGTTCTGTATGTTAATGCAGTTGAGACACCCCATTGTCTGAGAAAGTTCTCGGTGTTCCACACCCATTCCCATCCTACAATTGACTACCATTTGCTCAGGATGTGATCAACCCAAATGGTGAAGAAACAATATAACTTCACTTCCTTCATCTCTATGATAATTAAGCCATTTTGGGAATGAGCTCATTCTAAAATATATTTTGGAGTGGAATCTGGGTCGAGGCAGACTACAATTTCTTACAGACCCCTATCCAAAAAACGAACATGTGCCGGCGTAAACTGAAAACACTCAGACAAATTGATCACCGATTTTTTTTTTTTTACTAGGGGACCCTGCTGTGAGGGCCCTCCTACAAGTTTAAATGCCTCAGCCAGTGTTGTAACATGCTCTGGGCTGTTGACGGGGTCCAATTGATCTTGTCCACCCCAACTTGGAATTTCTCCCATGGCAATATCGGGATGCTGTGGCCCGTCTTCTCAATTATCCCGTTCATGATCTTGATATTCTGGATCATGTTGCTCGGCAGAGCTGTGTCCCAATTTATCATGGGGATATGAATTATGGCATTTGGAAAGGTTTGTAAGGCTGCCCCCTGCAACCGCTCAAAACACGTCCTGAGCACTGCAGGGTTTCCCTGCTCCCTGTTATTCACCCTGTTATTCATTCACCGAATGCAAGCATCACATGTTGTGCCTCTGGGAAAACCGGGGTCTTGTGCTTAAGAATGTGGTAAGCCTTGGCCTAGTTTGCCCGATATAGTAGTCCACCTCCACTTTGTTGTTGTCCACTTTTGGCAACCGACCCAAATTAGAGTCTCCCAGAAACAAGATTGGTATTTCTGGGGTTAGACCCAAAAAAACGATATTTGTCCCCCAGACTGTTATGTCTTCTGAGGAGGCTTTGGCCAGCCTTCCGGGCCCCTTCAGCTTCTGGCTGATCTGTTTGCTTGCCCTCATCCCCCACACTTCCCCTTGCTTGAGAGACTTCCTCCACCCCTGTGCTAGCCTGGTCTAGCCCTTCCTCCCCAAGAAACCATCCAAAATTATCCTCCGACCCAAAGCACTCCATGGGCTCTGGTTCTTCCTCTTTTTTGGGTCTCCTCTGGGTCAGGGATGGTTTGGGGTCCACCGCACCTTTCCCCTGTGCAGTGTTGTATAAAGGGCTAGAAAGCAATACTTGAGTAAAAGTACAAGTATCGTCCTAGAAAAAGACTTTGGTTGAAGTGAAAGTTACCTTTTAGAATATTACTTAAGTAAAAGTCTTAAAGTTTCGGATATATACTGTACTTAAGTACATAGCTGTCAACATTGAACATTGAAAATAAGGGAGATTTCCCGGAATTCATCCCCAAAATAAGGGATTTTTTTACACGATTCTTACCCACAAACTTTTTAAAAAAAGCACTAATCATTAACAGTCTAAAGAGTTTATAACTACATAGGCCTACATATAGTGTGAGAGAGAGACGTGTGTGTGTATATATGAGAGAGAGAGAAAGAGAGTGTGTGTGTGTGTGTGTGTGTGTGTGTGTGTGTGTGTGTGTGTGTGTGTGTGAGAGAGAGAGAGAGAGAGAGAGAGAGAGAGAGAGAGAGGTAGAGAGAGAAGGAGTGTGTCTGTGTGTGTGTTAGGGGTGTGACCGTAACCGTGAGACCGACGGTTATAGTTGAACACCGTAATTAGAACTCTATAACCGCCAAAACCGTTTTATTAAAATATTTTTTACAAAAAATGTTTTATCATAGAGAATGTTTAACTACTAATATCAGCTTACGAGGGAAACGGAGGCGGAGTTAGTGGTGCTTCGGAAGTTCGGAGGCTGCTGCAGGAGATGATTCGGGAGAGGTCTGTACCGATCAGAGCGCACGCTGACACGGAGTTAGGGTCAAGCTCTGTTTATACCATGGTTTATACTCGACGCGTCTGTACGAGCGCGGCAAAAATGATGTGTTGGGTGCGCAAGACCCGCAAGACCCCATTTCGCTTTGCTGTGTGCACGGCTTTTCTTTGTAACAGCGCGCACGGCGCCGCATCCGAGGATGAACGACTTCAAGCCGAATCTGCCCGAGCTTGTACGTCTCACACAGTCAGAGCGTAAAAATACGGGATATTTTACGGGAAAATACTAAAACGGGAAGACAGCGGGAAAAGAGCTAAAATACGTGAGAAACCCGGAAAAAACGGGAGGGTTGACAGCTATGCTTAAGTATCAAAAGTAATTTTCTGATATTTAATGTACTTAAGTATTTGAAGTAAAAGAAAAAAGTTTTTTTTTTAAAGCAAGCGGTTAGAACTTTGATTGTGAACTTTATTGTGGCCTTTCGAAAGGGAACTACTCGGTTACTATCGTAACCTCAGTTCCCCGAGAGAGGGAACGAGTATTACGTAGCCGGCCACACTATAGTAACCTGGAGAGTTGTCGCTTCAGACGTTAAACCTGCTATAATGGCGAGTTCAGGGGACAATTATATGTAGATTCTTATATGTAGATTTATTTATTTATAATATTCAAAACACTGTAAATATGTTCATAATCTGTAAATCTGAAAATGTCTATTCTGACTAAACCCAACTGTGATACTTTTATTCTCATATATTGATATTTTTATTCTTATAATTTGTAGTATTATGTTTCTATTTGTATTTGTATATGTCCACTGGAAGCCTCAGTACCAAAACAAATTCCTTGTGTTTGCAAGCACACTTGGCAATAAAGCTCTTTCTAATTCTGATTCTGATTCTATTATAGGCTAAGGCCACGCCCCCTTTATGGGCTCTGACGTGTAATGACGTAGGGCTAGCTCATTGGTCGCACGCTCATTGGTTGCCGCAGCACAGCCGATGAGCGAGCCAGACCATAGACATATGTCTATGAGCCAGACGCTGAATGTGCTAACTGTGCAGCTGCAAATGCGAATGCGTTTTACATATAGGCTTCAGTAAATCGAGGAAAAGGAGTTTCCCCCCGGTCCTCCAATAGGTGCTTGCATGGCGGTTTCAGTTGTGCTTCCTCCCCCTTTGGCAACAAACAAGCATTACGCTGAAATAGAGCGTGCCTATTGCAATCTAGGAGCAGTGATCCACCAAACCTCCCTTATTGCAGCCGCACACATAATGACAAATATTACCAACAGAATCTGTTGGGACCAACGAAAAACCAAACCCAAAGTAAAATAAATGGAAATATCAAAAATACCCTATATACAAAATAATACATATGTAGACCTTTTACATTTTATGAAGGCCCTTGGATCTTCGGGAGTGACTGGCTCTGATGAAGTCCCTCAAGGAATTCCCTCAGCCAAAAATGCTGCTGCACTGCAAGACACCGGATGCTATTTAGTTATTTAATATGTAAAATGTTTGTAAAGTCAGGTAGCCTACACCCATGATATGCTCAAGCCTTACCTGATTGAATTATGTTTTTATATTACATTTTCAGCTGCTGCCACATTCTTTTAATGACCTAGCCTAGCCTACATGAAAATTAAAATGAGTTGAATAACATACTGTTCTTCCAGTTTCACCTCTGATATTATAACATTTGGGTAAGTTACTCCAAAATAGTTATTAATTACTAACTACAAATGACATCTTCAACAGTATATAATTAGATTAATGTAATAATTACTAGCTCTAGAATGTATTGGTCTAGTTATTACTAATTACTTTATAAATCCCATATCAACCTCAACCACTTGAACAATACAAGGAGAGACAAGAAACTGCACTTTTAATGCTTTCAAATTAGCAATATACAATTGCATGAATTATTCTTGAATTGACCAAAGTGTGTAGAGAGAGAAGGTTACAATAAAAATATACCTTTTAAAAATGTATGTTAAATCAACTATTATTTTATACAGAATTGTTCTGTGGTCTATGCAGTAGCCTATTTAATGTAATTACATCAGATTTTATTTTAAATTACAGAGGAATTAAGAGTAATCCCTTTAATTAAATTACAATATTTAGATTACTTGGTAATTAATTATACCCAACACTGTATATAAGTAATTCCTCTTTTTGTTTGGCGCTGCTGCAATGGTTACTCATAATATCTGCAGTCCATTGATAATGGCTTTTTATAGTTATGGTGCATGCGCTTAACTCAGTGTCAGACAACTTAGAGTTGATTGAACTAACTAATTTCAGCTGATCTGTAACCGAAAACTCAGAGTTTCCCATCTCAGGGTACTCAGAGTTCAAGTTTTAACTCAGAGTTGGTTGAACCTCCTTGTTGAAACAGGCCCCAGGTGAGCATTTTCAGTCTATGTTATGTTATGTAATCTGATTCATGTTTATACTTCACGTATGCCGTCAGTTTAGGATTTGTTACTAATTGCGGTTTTCATTTTCATTCAGAGCCACAAATGTCAACATCAGGCCCATCATCATCATCATCAACACCAGTTGAAACACAGGACAGTTTATTTGAACTTTTTGATAATCGTATCCGTGTAAACCCAGATGATACACAATGCTACAGCTGATGCCACAGTGGAAGTGAAAAAATACCTCAACGATGCGTTTTTGCCCAGAACTCATGATCCCCTATAACTTACTGGAAAGAGAGAGCAGTAATCTTTCCTCATTTGTATGTCCTTGCGAAAAAATATCTTTGCATGCCAGCAACAAGTGTCCCTTGTGAGATGATTTTTTCAAAGGCTGGAGAAATTGTCTGTAAAAAAAGAACTAGGCTAAGTCCTTCGACAGCAGAGAAATTAATATTTTTGAATACAAATCTATAAAAAGTGAGACATTGTGGCTTGATTTCTTTTATTAATATTCATTTTCATGACCAAAATAACATTATGCACAGTGAGTAGCCTACAGGTTACAAGCTTCACATAATTAGAAAAATACAATGATAAAAGATTAAAAAAACATTTTTAATGGCTCGTTGTCAAGGTTGTTTCAGATCAACACCTGCAAGTGACCACTAGGTGTCACCGTTGAGACGGTGTCGGATTGTTGTTTCGAAGCCTCGACACAATATGGCACATTTGCTTCAAATATTTCATTGTTTCACGAAGCCTCGATCTGCCCACCACTAGTAATAAATCACAACAGGTTAGCAACTGTAAATAAGCTTTGTAATGATTCACAACCAAACAGCAGCAGCAATGTACATCAACTACAAACAAAGCAAACCAGCAGAAAACAAGCCTTGCTTCAGTGGAGATCAGTGGATATACACTTCTTTTCCTTGAAGACCAATCCCAACCGAGCAGTCATCAGCAGAGGTGATCACCCTCACCTGGCTTTACCTGCACAGAAGGCAGAAAAACAACCACTACTGCAGCCTAGTGGCCTGACACACAGGTGTTTTTAGGTGTTTCCGTGTGGATGAGAAACTTTTAAAAAACAATGATACAGACGGAAAAAAAAATAATAAAGTTATTGCGCAGGATCTTCTGACAGGATCATTTTATTTAGTAAAATATCTCCGCCTTCACTGATTGGTCAGGTCACACTCAGTCATATTGTAACGATCGGAGAAAATGATAGACTCCCTTAACAGTTTTAAGGCTCTTTTATTAAAAAGCACCTCTGTTTTCGATGCTCTTGCTTCACATGGGAAAACATAACTGCGCAGGCACGTTCTCCAGAAGAACAGCCCACCCCTTAAAGCCCCACACAACCAGAACACATAACACATGAAAGAAAATACATGCATGTAGATTTTGAAAATAAACAGTCTTTAGACTTGCTACACTGCTCCCCCTTCACAAAGTTCCTCGACCTCGAGGGAACAAACAAAGTCCCTGAACCGTCGCGGCGACCTGCTGAGACGCTGAGGCCGCAGTTGCCATTCCTGTGTAACTGAAATCGGGCTATGCGAATGTGAGGTTTGCAGCTCAAGAACTGGTGTGGCTGCATGTGGGTCTTCCAGAGGACTGGAAGTGCTCGACTGGGGACCTGGTCCACCCTCCGGGGTAGGCACAACTGTAGAGGAGGCCGGTGTTTGGGCTGTAGAGGTACTTCCTCTATAAGGTGCCAATCTGTCTCGGTGAATGGCCACCTTCCTGCCCCTCGGAGGCAACTGCACTCGGTAAACCACTTCCCCGATCCTCTCCAGAACACTACATGGCCCAACCCACTTGGAATCCAGTTTAGGGCACCTGCCCTTCTTTCTCTGAGGGCTGTACACCCACACCAGCTCTCCCGCTGTGAAATGCTGCCCTTTTGTCTTCAGGTCATAATTTCGCTTCTGCCGGGTCCCCGCTTTTAACAACGGCTTCCTTGCAAAATTATGAGCGGCTTCCAATGAGTCCAGAAGCTTCCTAGCATACTCAGGGCCCGGGGGCACAGCAGGCGCATCCAAACATCCAAAGGGCGGGTGTGCAAGAGGTTGAGTCTTGCACAGCAGATCGGCACGCCATTAGGATAAATGCCAAGTGCCTATCCCAATCCCGCTGATGCTTGGCAGACACAATGGCCAGCTGTTCCGCCAGTGTCCTGTTAAACCTCCCAACGAGGCCATCACTTTGGGGATGCAAAGGGGTGGTCCTTGTTTTGTGAATCCCTAATTTTCCACACATCAGCGAGAAAACACGCGACTCTAAATTCCGGCCTTGATCGCTGTGTATGGATTCAGCGACCCCGAACCGACTGAATATGCCATCCACCAATGCGTTCACCACTGTCTCGGCTTCTTGGTCAGGCAGTGCATAAGCTTCTGGCCATTTAGTGAAATAATCCATAGCCGTTAACACAAACCTGTTACCCCTCTCGGAACATGGAAAAGGGCCCATTACATCTACCCCCACTCTCTCCATAGGGGCTCCTACGGGGAACTGTTGCAGGGGAGAGAGGGACTGGCCAGGCGGGCCCTTGCGGGCAGTGCAACCATCACACCCCCGACAAAAATCCTCCACATCCCTCCTCACAAGCCCCCAGTAAAAACTCTTTCTGACACGTTTGAGTGTTTTTAAAACCCCAAAGTGCCCAGACCCCACCGTCCGGTGGGCAGCCCTGATAACCCCCTCCCGCAGCGACCTGGGCACCACCACCTGTCACCTCCCTTCCCCAGTGGCAGGGTCTTTCCACTCCCTTTCCAACACCCCATCTTACAGACGCAGGGCTTTGAATTTTGTCCATAAGTTTTTTTGTGGGCAAAGAGAGAATGGCCACTTCCTCCCACAGAGGTCGCTGCTGTGTTTGGACCCACTGGATTACTGGGTGCAGGTCCGCATCTTCCTCTTGCAGCTGCCTCCAGTCCTCTACACCCACCGTCCCCACCATCAAAAAAGCCGGCTTATTGCCATGCTTGCAAACCACTGAAGCCCCACTGGCATCCAGTTCCTCCAGCTCTCTTTCCCTGGCTTCTCTTTTATTACAGTACCGACACCCGTCGGCAAAGCATGGCCGACGAGAAAGAGCGTCTGCATTTGAATGGCCTGACCCTGGACGGTGTACTAATCTCATATTGTATGCCTGAAGTTCCTCAATCCAGTGTGCCAGCTGTCCCTCTGGCTCTTTGAATGACATTAGCCATTGGAGAGCTAAATGATCAGTGTGTACAGTGAAAGGTAGCCCGCACAGGTGATACTTGAAGTGTCGGACTGCAAACAGCACCGCAACAAGTTCCTGTCTGATGACACAGTATCTGCGTTTGGCCTTGTTGAACGCTTTACTGTAGTAAGCCACAACTCACTCTCCCTCAACCCCAAGTCTGAGAGAGAACCGCCCCAATACCCACATTGCTGGCGTCTGTATCCAGAATGAAGGGCAGTGCGAGGTCAGGGGGAACCAATACAGGGGCTGTGACCAGAGCCTGTTTCAGGGCAGCAAAAGAGTTTTGACACTCCTCAGTCCAAGCGAAGGACTTATCCTTCTTCAGCAGGTGGAAAAGTGGGTCCGCGATGCTGGAAAAACCATGCACAAACCTCCTGTAATATGAGGCCAACCCTAAAAAACTTTTGAGCTGCTGTGAGGTTGTAGGAGCGGGCCAGTTGCTTACCGCCTTCACCTTCTCTTCCATGGGGCCAATCCCTTGGCCCCCCAGCACGTGCCCCAAAAACGTCACCTCCCTCCCAAACAAATGACATTTCTCTGGGTGCAGCTTCAAGCCAGACTCACTTATGCGAACCAACACACGCCTGAGTGCCTCCAACGAGGTCTGAAATGATCTGCCATGGAACAGGATGTCATCCAGGTACACCAGACACTCTGACCGCGGAATACCCGACAACACCCTGTCCATTAACCTGGCCAAAGTGGCTGGTGCATTGCACAGGCCAAAGCAGAGCACCCTGAACTGCCATAGCCCTCTGCTTGTACAAAAAGCAATTTTCGGTCTGGCATCGGGAGCAAGTGGTACCTGCCAATAACCAGTGCGCAGGTCCAGTGAAGTGAACCATGATGACCCTGTTACGAGGTCCAGTGACTCATCCACCCGAGGGATGGGGTATGAGTCCTTCCTGGTGACCTCATTAAGGCGCCTATAGTCATCGCAAAACCTCCACTGTTCGAACTGAAAAGCTTCCCAATCACCTTTACCTGCCAGCCAGTACTAACTCTGATAGAAAATCAGCAAATTCTTTGATAAAGTCTGTCTGGTGCCCTTGTGGCCTGTATACAGTAGCCAGCACAAATCTCAAATGTGATTTATCATTCACACTAAATAGTGTTGCATTAAAGGTGGGGTAGGTAAGTCTGAGAAACTAGCAGAAAACTGCTGGATTTTGAAAGTATCCAACAAGGATATAAGCACGTGCAGCAGTTACAAGTATAGGCTTGTAACTGGACTGCTTATTCTTAAAGTGGACTGCTTTTTAACATAATTTTAAAATCCCAAAGTAGGAGTAATACAAATAATAATAATAATAATAATAATAATAAAAGAATCTTACGAATTTCCATCTTCCTCAAATGAACATTCACTACATGCTTACAAAACATATTTCACTCTCCGATAAAAGAATGTCCATCACATCCTACATTATTTTTTTTGTGAATCAAAATGAACAGCATTTTGTATTATTAGCATGTCATGGTTTAAAGGGGCATTGTGCAGAGATGGGGGACTCGAGTCACATGACTTGACTCAAGTCGCAAATTTAAGGACTGGAGACTTGCTTGACCAGATTAAGAAAATGACTTGACTTTGACTTGAGATCCAATGACTCGAGACTTGACTTGACTTAAACTGTATGACTCGAGAATGACTTTATATACATGTTTATATAAATTATCGCATTCGCAACGTCAATTGATGAACAAAATGAAAGCAACGGAACCATTGACGCAGTCATCAGATTCTGCGCGATTGCGTGATGCTGTACAAGCCCAGAAAAAAACATCATCGTGGTGAGCGCGCTAAATACAAAAACATCTCCCAGCATTGTTTCTTTTTGGATATAAACACTAGAAATTGACCATATTCATACAATAAGATTTGCTGTACGCATAATAACTGGCAAGGGATATCGGACACGACCATCAGAACCTCGAACTTCATTCACCACGTCTAAAAGTAAGCTATGGCTTGTTTAACCTGTTTGTTATATGCCTAGTTAATTTACATTTACATTTAACATTTATTCATTTAGCTGACGCTTTTATCCAAAGCGACTTACAATTGCTATATATGTCAGAGGTCGCACGTCTCTGGTGCAACTAGGGGTTAAGTGTCTTGCTCAGGGACACATTGGTGTCTCACAGTGGATTCGAACCCGGGTCTCTCACACCAAAGGCATGTGTCTTATCCATTGCAAGTAAAATATTATGATCAACAGTGTCGAAAGCGGCACTAAGATCAAGAATAATAAAAATAGAGAGACTCCCGGAATCAGAAGCGATTAACAAGTCATTAGTAACCTTAACTAATGCTGTCTCAGTGCTGTGTAGTTTACGGAATCCTGATTGAAGGGGCTCATAGAGATTATTTGCAGCTAGATGGGAGTGCAATTGAATAGCAACAATTCGCTCTAAAATTTTGGCAAGAAAGGGAAGATTGGAAATGGGACGGAAATTATTTAGATTGTCAACGTTTGTGTCTTTTTTTTACTGAAGAATAAAGTAAACATAATTTCTTAATTTATCCTTGTAAAGAAACCTCATTGCTGAACTGCTACTCTCTGCTATCTCAGACGATGACATATTTTCCTGTCGGCCACCGTAACTTTTGATGGTTGCAATTCGTAACCTCCCCACTAAATGCCTCTAAAAATCACACACTGCACCTTTAAGGAAGGAGAGAACAAGAAAAATGAGAAGCAGAGATGAAAGCAGAGAAAATGGTGGGCTTTATTTGACTCAATATAGAAACAAACCAACAAAAACTTCCATAAGGAGGAAAAATACACAGTCAGGAGCAGGTGCCAGTACAGATGACAGGTATAGGACCACCCGGGCTGAACTGGAGCATGATGGCACTTCTAAAAAGACATGACCAGAAAAAACACAAATGTAAGGATCCTATAACAAAAAAGCTCTAAAATCTGATTTTTAGTTTAGTTCCATTTTTATTTAAACATTGAGAAAATAATCTAGGTTAACTGATATTATAATGCCGTTTTAAAGGGGTTAAAGAATAGTATAGTTTATGGAAAAAAGTTTGCATTGCTATTTTTATATATTAAAAAAAAACTATTCCTTGTATAAAAGCTAGTATTTACGGTAACACTTTATTTTGATTGTCAACTAACTCACATTAGAGTATTAGTAGACTGTCTGCTTTACATCTGCTATTATATAAATTTATTTAAAGTTTAACAAAAATTACATTTTTAGGGCCCTATGAAAAACCAAACTTTTATTTTGACGGGTTGCCATGGAGATCTTTGAGTTCTCTTTCAGTCGATAACGTCAGACGTAGTCGACGGTCGACTGAAATGGGATCGCGCTAGAGAGCCTATCATCTTCGATTACTATTGAACCAGCCAATGGAATTTGGCGTGCGTGATTGGCATCACACACTCCGCCCCCGCGGCGCGGGTATAAATACGGAAGTGGATGCACGCACTAGTTGCCTTTCGCTTCGGAGCCGTTCATCTTTGATGTCTCTGAAGAGTGCTGTTGTATTCAACGAGCGAGTGTGTCGGTGTTCTTGCGGGAAAACCTCTCCAGTGTTGGTGTTCTACAGCGTGGTGCAGCGGTGATCGCGAACTTCTCAGCTCTCAACTGCTGTTTTAACAGCATCAAATTTCTATTGTTTGTTTGTGTGTTGACGGTTGGTTAGAGGGCGAGAAGTGAGTGCTTCACTGTTGGTTGAAAGACTATTCAGTGTTTGCCGCGGTCATTCCCTGTATGCTCCGGCACTGGTGACGGTCCCATTTCCTAAAAGAGCAACACGGGTTTGAGTGCGTCTTTTTCAAGATGCCATTCCATCCGTGCATTTCTGGGTGCGGTCTAGCGCTATGTTTGGGCTTACAGCATGCCGAGGCAGCTTTCGTGGATGAGTCATGTTCTCACTGCGGGAACATGGCCATCTCGGTGTTGAGATCTAGACTCGCCTTCGTCAAAAGCGTTGGTGCAGTCCCCACCTCTGGGCCCCGCCCTTGTTCTTCCTCTGGGTTACCTTCCCAGAGAAAGACTGGGGTGCCGTCCAACCTGGGTGATCTGAGGATCACAGTTAGGGGTAATCCGCCAGGCCAGGCCCCGTGGGTCCCTCACTCCTCTTTCGCACCACAACCGGTGGAGCTCCCCATTGATCCCGCTGGTCCCTCTGTAATGGACAGGCCATCCGTGTCATTTGGGGACCCTCCAGGGGATACTATGTCAATCGCAGCATCGGAGGGGGAGCTGAACTCTGGAGATGACGACTCGGCTGCATTGCCTCCCTCCGGGAGACCAGTGTTGCCTCTTGACCAGTCGCTTCCTCTCTGCATGCCATGGCGTTGCTCCAGGTCCACCAGGCCCAGGCACTCATGAACATGCACGAGGGTAGTTCGGACCGTGAGCTCATGGGTGAGCTCCGCACTGCAACTGACCTCGCCCTCCGGGCGACGAAGGTTGCAGCTCGCGCGGTCGGTTCGGCGGTGTCCACACTTGTGGTCCAGGAGCGCCATCTCTGGCTCAACCTGGCCGATATGAGAGAAGCGGACAAGGTTCGGTTCCTGGACTCTCCCATTTCCCAGGTTGGGTTATTCAGCGACGCTGTGGAGAACTTTGCCCAACAGTTCTCTACAGCTCAGAAACAGACGGAGGCCATCCGGCACATCCTGCCTCGGAGGGACGCTGCTGCCTTCACCCGCCCGCCGAGGTCAGATCCTCCGCCTGTTCGTCGCCGAGGGCGTCCGCCCCCAGGCAGCCGCCTCAGCTCCTGCCAGACCACCGCAGCAGCCTTCACCCAGGTTCCGGCGTGGAGCCGGCCGCGGAAGGGGCGCCCAGCCTGCTCTAGGCGCTGCCAAGCCAGGTGGTAAGCATCAGCGCAAAAGGAAACGCTGGACGGGCTCTCAGGGATGGAGGAGTTGCTCGTGGAGTGGTCGCCGATCCACTCCCTCTGGCTGGTTGGAGGGCCGGCTGGAGTTTTTTGTTATGAGTGTCTGTTCCGACGCTGGCCCCTATAAAAACGGGGTCAGCGGTACCCACATATTCAGAAAAAGAGCAAATTTTCTATTCCTGAGTCCCAAGTGGACCAGTCTGGCGGTGTGACCCTGTAATAGCCTTACATCCCCCAGCTTCCCCTGGTCGCCAGCAGGCAGCTTGGGGCGTTCGAGGACCCGGTCATCCGCCTTCTCACGTCCCCCTGCCGCTAGTGGAAACAGGTAAGTGTTGCACTGCACACTAACACCACTATCTCTACTTTGCTGCCCCACCTCAAGCTCGGCTACCCAGCTCAAGTCAGTGATAATCATCACATTAGGTGTTGAGCAGATGTGCTCCTGAAAATTCAGTGATATACATCACACCGAGTGTGGAGCAGTGCTCCTGACTTGTGCGTGCTCATCTTATCCTGCTGGCGAAGGATTTGATATAGCCGCTCCTCCAGCCGGTATGAAGGCCAGTTGTAAACTCGTTCTTCGTGCTACTAGGTGGTGGGTCGTGACCATCTTGGCCCAAGATTGGTCTGCAGCTCCGACCTGAAAGACATGTGCTTTAGATCTCTACCTTCCGTACCGCAGGCCATCCTGTGTGTTGCGTGTAAGGGTGGGGTATCAGTACAGTGTCCTTCCCCTCGAGTGCTCCAGAGCCCATTGGGTCTTCAGGTCAACTGGAAGAGAGTAATCTCGCCCACGGGCTGAGTATCTCTTTTTCAGTTTTGGAGATGGACTCGGTCTAACACGTCTCTCCAATGAGAATGTGTTCAGCTGGTGTTGAAGTGAGAAAGGGTCCCACTGAAAGAACTTTCAGAGGCTCCTGGGGTATATGGTAGTCGCAGCCTTTGGCTTCCTCCATATGCGACCGCTTCAGCGCTAGCTTCTTGGTCGAGTCCCGAGGTGACCGTGGCAGAGCAGCTCACCCTGTGTGACTATAGTTCATCCCGGTCTGCTGCCAAACCCTCTTAAACAGAGGGGCCATGTACAAAGGGCGTGTTTTAACGGGGGCCTGGGCGACCCCCGACTACACGGGCATTCGTGCCTCGAGTTGTTAGACATTGCGACCGTTGCGCAAGCTTCCCTTGCATGTCACAACTCAACCGTCGCCTCCTCCTTGGAGTCAGAAGCTTCTGAGGACGCTTTGTTACACTCTTCCCGCTTTACTCAATCGTGCCGCCGTCGAGCCTCACGACAGTTATAGCCAGGGCAAGTGGAGACTCCATCCCCTGGGTCCAGCTGGGTCATGACCATTCCGGGGCCGCTCAGTTGCCCCCCCGGTTTCATCTTCCCGCCAGTGTTTGTGAAAACCGAGCGGACTACCCTTGGACAAACACTGGGTCTCATCTGCCCCAGGGGCCCGCAGAAATGCGTTTAACCCCAGTGAGCCTTCTAAAAGCGACTGCGACTCATGGTCGCCTTGCGCCTGCTCAAGTCAGTGAAATCATCACACTTCATGTTGAGCAGAAATGCTCCTGAAACTCAGTGAAGTTCATCGCACTCAGGTGTTGAGCAGCAATGCTCCTGTAGCTCAGTGAGTTCGTCACCCTCAGCTGTTGAGCAAAAATGCTCCTGTAGCTCAGTGAATTCATCACACGCAGTGCTGAGCAGAAATGCTCCTGGTGCTCAGTGAAGTTCTTCGCACTCAAGTGTTGAGCAGAAATGCTCCTGAAGCTCAGTGAGTTTATCACACTCAGGTGTTGAGCAGGAATGCTCCTGAAGCTCAGTGAACTTATCACACTCAAGTGCTGAGCAGAAAATGCTCCTGAAGCCCAGTGATCTTCACATGTTGTGTTGAGCAATGCTCCTGTCTTTTTGCGCCCGTCGCTTGCACCTACGTGCCAGTCAGGAGGAACAGGTCTTCATAGTTGCCCCTTATTGGCCCAACTAGACCTGGTTCCCATCGACAGCCTTCCTGACTTCCCCTGAAAACTCTTTCAGGGACGGGGCACGATGGCACCCGCGGTCTTACATCTGAACGCGGAGGTTCAGGTGGCTATCACAGGCATGTGATAGTTACCATCACTTCTGCGAGCACCCCCTAGAAAGGTGTAGCGAGCTTACGCATTTAGAAGTGGAACCTAGTCGTTGAGTGCGTCTTCTCTCCAGAGGAGATCCTGAAGGCTTTCGATCACTTCAGTGCTCTCTTTCATGCAAAATGGGTTGGAGTAGGCTGTTTTCCTTCACCCTCAGAATTATGTTGCCTCGGTGTTTAAACGACGCTCATCGTGTTGCAGAAGCACGTTCTGATTGTCAGGTTCCTGAGGAGCAAGGTCTTGTAAATCCTTGCGTCCCTCTTTATCCTCTTGGGCCTTGTCCCTGGTGCGACTGCACTGCAGAGACCGCCCCTGAGCCACTGCAGGCAGTGAGTTAAAAATTCAGTTATATCAGTTCTCCTGCTCGCGTGGTCTCTACTAGAGGGTAGGGACTTGCTCGCTTTCGGTCAACGTATTGTGCCTGGAGTCTGGGCCGACTAACTCTCACAAGCTGAGACCCCGGCTCGGATTGTGCCCAAGGTCCCTACCTCTCCCGTAATAGGAGCAGGTGGTGAGCCTGCAAGCGCTGCCCTGGAGGAGGCAGATCCAGCCCTGGCTTCTCTGTCCGTTCACTTGTACAGGTACAGAATGCAAGCCATAGACCTCAGACCAGCTCTACAAATATCTGTTGGAACTCAGCACAGAGGGAAGGCTGTTTCAATGCAAAGTTGCACTTAGTGCTTGCCTTGATTTCGGTAAAAATCCGAGATGCAACATGTCCACTTATGTGTTGAGCTCCTCTATGATGAGTGTAAAGTGCTCCGCCTGGGCGTTGATCATATGCTTTGCTAAACAGATTCTAGAGTTGGGGGCTGGACGACACCTAGTTGAACCGCTGCTTCCCGTGGGCTCCCTTCTCATGAAGCCAGTTTCACCGTGAGCCCGGTTCAAGTGTCGGCTTGCTGCGCCATTCCCCTCCTATGGACTGGATACGTGCGCCTTTCTACTCCAGTTGAGTTCCCTTAAAATTGAACCCTGTTGAGTTCCTCCACACCCCTCCGACGTCGGACGTGCGGAACGTCTGGTGTTAGGCCTACCACTCGTAAGCAGTGTGGAACCAGTGTTAGGCTGGGTCCATATGTTGCGGTCCCTATGGCGACCCCATATGTGTATTCTTCCACGATACGGCTCCCTGCAGCGAGCCCGTGTCTTCCCTCGGCAGAGTCTCTCTGCCGTCACTGTCCGGTGTGTCTCCCCCGTCTTAGGCTGGAGCCACCCCAGTGACATTCCATATGTTAGACTGCCCGATTTCCGCCCAGTTCATATGTGTATTCTCAATGTTACCTCCCTCTGGGTTGGATGTGGCTTCCGCAGCATCCCTTCCTTCCAATGTACGGGGAACGCTTTCCCAGTGGTCCTGTATGATGAGAAAATGGAACAACTGGTGCACGCTGGAACTAGACTATCCCACTCTTTTGCTGCGAGCCCCCAGATACCAACCAAAAAACGCCAGGCCCCACAACCACCAAAGCCTACGGGCCCAGCTCGCCCTCCCCCTCCCCCTGTGAGAGCTCTTCGGCCTCTGCCACAGCGCCAGGGCCCACACCCTCCTCCAGCGGCTCGAGGTGAACCAAAAACAACTGATACCAGCTCTCAGTGATATGTGTCGGGTCCCCGCTATGATAACAATAACTTTCTCAAATGTTTACAGAACAAGCGGGAACCCATTGTGCCTGTATGTTTTTCTATTGCTGTTCAATTACATGATAGAAAGTCTAAGGCCTTCAAAAGCCGTACAGCAAACCCATCTAATCTGGTGCCTATTACACGACATACCAAGATTGCTGTGGGGACAAAAAGTAAGACTGTTAAGTTAGCACTTTTAAACATCCGCTCACTTAAAAATAAATCACTTTTAGTCAATGACTTAATAACCACATACAACCTGGATTTTATGTTGCTAAATGAAACTTGGCTAGAAGAAAGTTGCAGTGCAACAGTCCTCAATGAAACAGCCCCTCCTAACTTTACTTTTATGAGTGTCTGCAGAGCTGTCAGAAGAGGCGGAGGTTTAGCTGCTCTTTATAAAGATGTCTATCAATGTAAGCAAATATCATTTGGGAATTACCCGTCTTTCGAATATCTGGGTATTGTGTTAAAAGGTGCTCCACGCATTTTACTTATCATTGTTTACAGGCCTCCAAAATACTCTCCAGCTTTTGCTGAGAACTTAACAGAACTGTTAAGTTCTATTTCCTCAGAGTTTGACTGCTTTGCCATTGCTGGAGATTTTAACATTCACATAGATAATGCAGAAAACAATATGGCAAAAGAAATCAAAACTGTTTTAAAAACTTTTGATCTGACTCAGCATGTACATGGAGCCACACATAATCGTGGACACACTCTAGATTTACTTATCAGTAAGGGTCTAAACATTTCATCAATTGTTATTAAGGATGTAGCACTGTCTGATCATTTTGGTATTTTCTTTGATATATTGATCTCTCCTGCCATTGAAGCTAGATCTGTGTCTGTCAAGAAGAGATGCTTAAATGAGAATACTAGTGTACTATTTATGAAGGCTATATCTTTAACACCAAGCATATCTGCTGACTCTGTTGATTTTCTCCTTGACTCTTTTAACTCAAAAGTTAAGAGTGTAATTGATGATATTGCTCCTGTGAAAGTCAGGAAGAAGAGTGGCAGACAAAAAGCACCTTGGAGAAACTCAACAGCAGTGCAAAATATGAAAAGACAATGCAGAAAAGCAGAGCGCATGTGGCGGAAGACAAAACTTGTAGTCCATTATAACATCTACAAAGACAGCATCCATGCTTTCAATAAGGAACTAAGCAAAGCTAGACAGACTTTTTTCTCGAATATTATAAACAGCAATATAAACAACACGCGCACTCTTTTTGCTACTGTAGAGAGACTGACAAACCCCCCAAGCCAGATTCCCAGTGAAATGCTCTCAGTGAGAAAGTGCAGTGAGTTTGCTTCTTTCTTCTCTGAGAAAATCAATAATATCAGAAAGGTGATCAGCTCATCCTTGAGTTGCGCTGGGGTCAGGCAGATCAAACAACAGCACGAGAAAGTAGCCACTATGTCTGATTTCGAAGAAATTGATGGCAAAATTTTGGAAGAAACCGTACAGCAACTAAAAACATCAACCTGCGCCCTTGATGCACTTCCCACATCTTTTTTCAAAAATGTGTTACACAGCTTAGAAGCAGATCTCCTAGAAGTGGTAAATGCCTCACTTCTCTCTGGGAGTTTTCCGACCTCCCTGAAAACTGCTGTTGTCAAGCCCCTCCTGAAAAAGAGCAATCTGGATAAGACCATATTAAACAACTATAGACCGATCTCAAATCTTCCTTTCATAGGCAAGATCATTGAAAAAGTTGTCTTCAATCAGCTGAACAAATTCTTAAGCTCGAATGGATACTTTGACCATTTTCAATCTGGTTTCCGACCGCACCACAGTACAGAGACCGCGCTCATAAAGATAATAAATGATATTCGCTTAAATACTGATACAGGCAAATTATCAGTGCTGGTACTACTCGACCTCAGTGCTGCATTTGACACTGTCGATCACAAAATACTTCTTGACAGGCTGGAAAACTGGGTCGGGCTTTCTGGGATAGTCCTAAAATGGTTCAGGTCATACTTAGGAGGCAGAGGTTATTATGTGAGTATAGGAGACCATAAGTCTGAGTGGACATCCATGACATGCGGAGTCCCTCAAGGCTCAATTCTTGCGCCACTCCTATTCAACCTGTACATGCTCCCAATGAGCCAAATAATGAGAAAGAACCAAATCGCTTACCATAGCTATGCAGACGACACACAGCTCTACCTAGCCCTATCGCCTAACGATTACAGCCCCATTGACTCCCTTTGCCAATGCATTGATGAAGTAAACAATTGGATGTGCCAAAACTTTCTTCAGTTAAACAAAGACAAAACTGAAGTCATTGCGTTTGGAAACAAAGATGAAGTTCTCAAGGTGAACGCATACCTTCAGTCTAGGGGTCAAACAACTAAAAATCAAGTCAGGAATCTGGGTGTGTCTCTGGAGTCAGACCTTAGTTTCAGTAGTCATGTCAAAGCAATAACTAAATCAGCATATTATCACCTGAAAAATATTGCAAGAATTAGATGCTTTGTTTCCAGTCAAGACTTAGAAAAACTTGTGCATGCTTTCATCACCAGTAGGGTGGATTATTGTAATGGACTTCTCACTGGCCTTCCCAAAAAGACCATAAGACAGTTGCAGCTCATACAGAACGCTGCTGCTAGGATTCTGAGCAGAACCAGAAAATATGAACACATCACACCAGTCCTCAGGTCTTTACACTGGCTGCCAGTTACATTTAGGATTGATTTTAAAGTATTATTACTGGTATATAAATCATTCAATGGCCTAGGACCTCAATACATTGCAGATATGCTCACTGAATATAAACCCAACAGATCACTCAGATCATTAGGATCACATCGGCTAGAAATACCAAGGGTTCACTCTAAGCATGGCGAGTCTGCTTTTAGCTACTATGCCAGCCGCAGCTGGAACCAGCTTCCAGAAGAGATCAGATGTGCTCCTACAGTAGTCACATTCAAATCCAGACTCAAAACACATCTGTTTAGCTGTGCATTTACTGAATGAGCACTGTGCCACTGTTCGTCCGACTGTTTGCACTGTATTTTATTTTATGTTTTAATTATTCTGATTTCTGTATTTTATCTTTTATTCTAAACTGTTTTAATTATTCTGATTTCTTTTGATTATTTTAATTTCTTCTATGTAAAGCACTTTGAATTACCATTGTGTATGAAATGTGCTATATAAATAAACTTGCCTTGCCTTGCCTTGCCTTGTAGGAACAGCAGTGGCCTAAGCCCTGGCCTAAGCCCTGTCCTTCCCCGCCTTAAATTTGCGGGGGCATCAGGAGGCTTTGGTTTAGGCACTGGAAGGTGGCAGCGTTAGTGGCGTGTTCAAAGGGTGATCCCATTTCAGTCGACCGCCGACTACGTCTGACGTTATCGACTGAAAGGGAACGTCCTGGTTGCGTATGCAACCCACCGTTCCCTGAAGGAGGGAACGGAGGACGTAGTCCCCTTGCCACTACCGCTGGACCACCGCTAACCCCAGGTTACTCTCGGCTCCTCAGCGAAAAGCAACTACTGCGTGCATCCACTTCCGTATTTATACCCGCGCCGCGGGGGCGGAGTGTGTGATGCAAATTACGCACGCCAAATTCCATTGGCTCGTTCAATAGTAATCGAAGATGATAGGCTCTCTAACGCGATCCCATTTCAGTCGACCATCGACTACGTCCTCCGTTCCCTCCTTCAGGGAACGGTGGGTTGCATACGCAACCAGGACGTTTCTGTGTGTTTATGATATGACGATAAGTTTTCTCAGTTGAAGCATTAAAAAGCTCATGAAGTGACTAAGGGGCTCTGGAGATAATGTTTATGCAATCATGTCATCATATAATGATGCGGTTGAGGCTGAAAACGTGTGTGTGTGTGTGTCTGTGGTAAATGAAATCATGCGTCTGTGCCATTCATTTAGTACAGAAGCCCTGAACCGCAAGGTGAGAAAAAAAGAAAAGAAAACTTATCTAGTTATTTCGACTTAAGTTGTTATTTTGACATAATATCTCGTTATTTCGACCTAATAAGTCGTTATTTCGACATAATGAGGGGACATTCTAATATGCATTAAGCTATATTTAGCGTTCTTATAATGAGTTTCTATGGGACGAAAATGCTTAACGTCAAACTAAACGCTTTACGTTCATATTCTGGATTTATCAGATTTTTTTTTGCATCCACTGACCAGTTTGTCGTTCGACATGATACATAAAAAAGTCATATGCATATTTGTATGATGTAAAAAGCATACACATGTGCGCAAGGATTTTTTGAATTCAAAATTAGTCTAAGGCAAGCGTTTACATTCTTAATTTTTTCCTGTTTGATTTTCCAGGTCTACACCACCCTTATCAATCCGGTTGAAATTTTTAATTTGGATTGAGCTCATACAGATTTTACATGAAGTCTTTTCGTTTGATTGACCCATCGATCTGATCACTAACAGATTATTTGAGTGCATGTAAACTGCTGCTGTTAAAAAAGGATATGAAACCATCAACCAAAAACACCACAAGAACCAAAGATACCTTTATAGACAGTCAACCATGCAGAGTGATGGGAGTGGCCGATAGAGTTCCCAGCCAAGCAGTTGTACTCTCCAGAACTCGATAAAGACACATTCCTGATCTGCAGTACCTCCATCTCCTTATCCGTAGTGTTGACGTCTGCCATCTAGAGAAAAGAAGCCGAAGAGATTCGAGAAAACCCACCAAAGGAGAGAAAGGAGTTTTGGCAACGAGTGTACTTGTTCATTTTTACTCACTTTATGAAAAATATTGTAAACTGTGTCACTACATTATTTTGTGTAGGAACATTAACTTACATTGATTTGCACACTTCTGTCAATCTCAGACTAGTGAAGAGGTTTTACCTTCAAGACTCGAACGTACGGCAGTCCGTCAGGGCCGACTGCTGCCTTTCACCTCGATTGTGCTTCAGCCACTGGATGTTTGCCCGAGGATCGCTGAAGACTTTACACTCAAACTCCACGTCACTTCCCACCACGACTGTACGGTTAGCAGGCAACCCAGCCTGGAGGATCGGCCTGTGCGGTGAACGCTCTGTATCACACACACACACACACACACACACTATATGCATTGTGGTTAAAATTAGCACAAATAACAAATGATTTTTACTCCTTTCCCTGATCATCCTTTTTCCCCTCTTAAAGAAATCAAAGTTGGGATCAGCATTGTAGAAAATGGGATATTCATTATCCCAGAGGCTGTAGGGAGCAGCCTATTTAACATGCAGACTAGAAACTCATTATATTTGTTGTAATTTTGCGAAAATTAGTGGAAATGTTTTTTGAACCCACAGCCAATCTTTCGGGCCTTCTGACCTAAAGAGGGCAAATACAGACAATCTGCCACTGGTTCTCACTGTGAGCAATGGAGTAAGTTGATACGCACTGCATATCAGACAGTCCAAAAGTATGACTCAAGAGTGCTTTTTGTGTGAGTGTTGGACAGGAGTGAATTGTTGCTAGAGCGATCATAATTATACAACTAAAGTACAATGACATGATCACAACTGTGCTGTGTTCACAGCTCTGTGCTCATGAACAACTCTGTGGCTGCACGGAAATGTTGCAACCTAGGCTTACTGGAAATATGTTCTTCCACTTGCATTTCTTGAAAAAAAATAAAACCTCTCGCTCACGAAAAACATTGAAAAAGTATAATGACCTTGCCCAAAAATAATGACCTTGACCAAAATCAAAAGTTGCCTGTCTATATGGGTTCACTGATTGGCTGATATGGACTTGATTGATTTATTTGGTAAATAATGAAAGAAAATATCAGTGTAACATAAAAAAGGCATCAATTAAGTCAGCCAATCAGTGTATGAAATGTATTACCTAATTACCACTGCTTCACGTAAACACTGCATATTTGCAATGGATCTTTTAACACACACCATCACAAGAATCCATGTGCCTGTCCTTGAAAATGACATTTACATCAACCTAACTTTTAAAATGTAGAGGTAAGACAAGAAATATGACTGACCGACTACGTCCAGCTGGTAGGTGTGATTGATGCTGCCGTATTTGTTTTCCACCAGGCAGGTGTAGTTGCCTTTGTCTGACGGAACCACCGACTCCATTATGATGGTCCACATGTGCTCCGGAACCTGTGCAGTAACAGATATACACATATCAGATAAGAGCTTTGAATGACACCAGGATGTCCAATCAGTACAGATTCCATTACCTCCATAACCTCATAATGTACAAATTACTATTAAAAAAAAAGTGAATCTGATTCAGAACTCTTCAATTATAGATTAAGACAAAATCTACTTGGATACCAACATATAAAAGCAGGAAATTGCTAAATGCATTAGAAGGCTGATTGTCTTTTAAGAGCAGCAGCAAATCCAGTGTGAAAAGAATAGTGTGTTTTATGGTGGAGAGTGAGAATCAGGTCACTCCATGTCCACTAATGCCAGTAATTATGTAAAATTACCAATGTTGGCGATTTCTGTGGTCGTGGCTCCTAAACAGTGGTCCTACGTCTTACAGTGAGAGAGGTTCAAAGACAGGTTCAAAGAGAGTCTGCGATAAATTTTTTTTGACAGTGTGAGAAATTTAGCATGATCGTCTGGAGTGTGTTTGCTGCTACGACCTAGATCTACTGACTAGCTAATAAAAATGCAACATGAAATAATTTATTGATTAACGCGACATGGCACTAAAACTTAAAGGGGACATACAGTTTCTGCCAATCTCATGTTAATCTTTAGTACCTATAGAATAGTATTGCATCCTTCATATCTCCGAAGAGTAGGGCTGGGTATCGTAACAAAATTTTGATTTGAAAAATTGACTTCGATACCGGTTCCTGAATGATACTTTTTTCGATACCAATTTTATCCATATAACATTACCTAAAAAAAACCTTTTATTTTTTACACTCATATTTTGAGTCTGTAAAAAAGCACCAGTGCTAAAGTTTTCTATGTTTCCTAATCATTTAACAACATGTATTCTTTACTTCAATGAGCTCATTATTTCTGCCTTAACTTAATGCATTGTTTAACAATGAAACTGAATGAAAATTAATTGAAATGCATTACACACAGTCACCCCTGATAACAGATCACTCTAAATTGTAATTTAGACACATGCATTTTCTGTAAAGCTCATTTGAAACGATATGTATTGTGAAAAATGCTATACAAATAAATGTGAATTGAATTAAATATAGGCTACTGGGGTGCGGGATATATGCCTCGCGCTCAGCACACATGAAGCTTGCGCAAAGCACTGGCAAAAGTAGCCTAATGATTATGGATGTGTCGGGAAACGATAGCAAGGAGATATTTTAATTGTTTATTAATGAACAAGTGTTTACAAAACGTGTTGGCTGCAAAGATGATTATTGCGAATTTGCGATGCTGACTCGTCATCCCTGCAGTAACGTTAGGTGAACGCGCGCGCGTAATCAAACTATTTATTTCTAATTGTTTCGTTTAAAAGTAGACATATTTAGAACATATATAGAACTATTTCTCATGTCTGTGAGGCAAGTATCCCATACGCTGAGTTTTGGTTTATATGTGACGCGCTCCAGTTCTTGTAGTCGAAGGCGGATAAACTTTCTACTCTCGAGTGTATTCTGTGCGCTTTTAAGTGCCTTATCAGATTTACCGTGTTACCGGTCTTGGCAGCAAATATCTTGTCGAAAATATTGCATTATGTGCTTATGGCATCGAGCCGGGTACATAGGTACACTTTTGATCATTTCTACATATTTTCTATCTATCTGGGTTGGACGCTTACGCTTACACACACATACACACTACAGCCTCACGTGCGACGAGGCAGAGGCACGTCTCTGGGCAGCCGCAAACTAGTGTTTTTCCGCCACAGCCAATCATGCTGCATGTTTATTGTTTCACTGACGTTGACGACATTATCCACTTAGGTGCCGAAACTTGGTACCGAAAAACAATACATGTTTTGGTGCTCGGTAGTATCGAGGCAATTCGGTCGGTACCTAAAAAGTACCGAACTCGTTACCCAACCCTACCGAAGAGTCTTTAGTTTTATCAGATTTATAAAAAGAGAGATACAGCTGTACCGCTTCTTTCCGAAAACAGTCAAGCTCCTGAGGAGTGCCGTGCAGCACTGCCGACGACTTCCGTTACCTGAACGAAACACGTTGATGGGCACGCTCTTGCTCTCGCTCTGGTTGATATGTGCACATGCTCTTCCGGGAGAAAAGCCCATACAAGGAATTCCGCCCTTTATGATGTCATACAGGGCCATACTCGAAAAAAACTTTCTGAAACTGACTGCTCTTGCTGAAGTACTTTTATCCTGGCCTTTTCCTCAACTGAAAGCTCATGTCTCTCAAACACTTAATACAGAAGCCTTCTGTAGCGTGCACACACACACCTTAATATGCTGCTAATTTACGACTTCCTGAATAACAACTAACCATTCTAAACTAATAAAAGATGGCGCATCATTAGGCCTACATCCCACAAGGGCTAAAACTAAAACAAACAAGACACTAAATTTGTTATTAAAAATTATATGCATTACCTGTATTTGTGTTCTTCTTTCGTATCCAGCACATGATAGTAGTGCAGCACGAGCACATCCAGGAGCTCCTGTTGCATACCTCGAGCATTTGAATGAATCAGTTACTGATGGGCCTTATCAAGCTCTTCGGTGGGAGGTGGAGTAAACTTTGAAACACTGCAAAATCTCCTTCTGTTTAGGTGATTTTTCTATATCATAATAAATATCAGAGCAAAAATCTTCCACGTCTGAGCTAAACGGTCTCATGAGGGCCGTAGCAGTATTGGACACCATGTGAACACTGTCTCCTGATATATCCAGGAGATTGGGGTTCTCCTTCCTTGCTAACGTTTCAAGCCCAGATTTCTTTCCCCTCATCACAATTGTCCAGAAGAATGCTGGTGACTTGTTTCCACTCCAGCCCATATGATTGCAGCACATCTTTTAGTTGCAGCATCAGTGCTGAGGCATTTGCCACATTAACCTTTTTTGCTGGCAAGGTGCTGTGTTTTCACACTGCCTGCATCCTCGTCCTAAAAGCGGACCAGTACATTTAGAATCTTATTCATGCTTTTGTCCGTGGCCTCATCAATGTTAAGTGAAAACATGTTATTCTTAAGCTTGTCGGACAGATTTCTTTTAAATTCTGACGAGATGCCATGTGTAATAAGATAGCCCGCATGCTGCCTCGAGAGTTTATCCTCCGCTAATTTCTGACACAAAGTGACGAGTGGATGAGCGATTGTAAACGACAGATCAAACTCGGCAATGAAGGAGCACAAGCGAATTTTTAAATCAGCCACGCGATCGGTCATTGAGGGTCGGATATCTGCTGTGGCTGTTGCCCCCGGCAAACGTGAGGTGTGTTGAATTGCTCGGACAGCTGCTTGATGACTAGGGTCTAACTCGTGCCGTGGCAGCACTTTTTTCTCACTAGTTCCATATAATAATTTCCTTGCGCACAAAGTGCAGAAACATGCTCCTGGTTTCCGTTTTTGAGTTTTTGACACCAGCTTCCAAAGGGCTTTTTGTCTCTACCCACCTCCTCGATCCAAGACCAGCGCCATTTATTCTTTATGCCTTTATCGACACGTTTGGTGTCTTCCCCGGCTTCATAAAGTTGCACTCCATGACTTTGGCTATGTTTCGCGTTGCCAGTGTGGGAAACACATTCGTAGTGTATGGAAAACACAAAACAAATTGGTACGTGGAGTGACTGCTGTGCAGAATCAATCTGATTGGCCAAAACCAGCCCCTACCCTATGGCTGAAGTAGGCTTACTGGTGTGGTTTAGTGAAAGCGCCTCTCAGATCTTGGGAATTGTCAGATCACGCGAACAGAGTGCTATCAGGCCTGTGAAGTTCTCCAGAAGCATCAATCCTGGGTTTCTTTATTCAGTTTATTCAGTGAACATTAACAGGACTCTATCACCCTCTACTGGAGAAAAGCACAAGGCTCACTGTGGAGAAAACTATCCTTTTGGCAAGGCCATCAACAAGTAAAGATTTTTGGATCACGAAATGTTGTAGTTAAAGCATCTAGCGGCTAACTGCTCATGCTAACCAGACAAACCTTGCTCACTCCATGTAGAATTGGCATGCAGCAAAATGTGCCGCGGATTCAAGACTTTTTGTTGATCGGTCACATTTAGCAGCAGTGAATCGACTCTTGTAGGCTCTCACAACATGAGGAAAGGCTTTTGTAACCATAACGACCAACTTAAGCCATTATGCCTCTTTTCAACAATAAGACACACTGATTTACAAGGCACAGTTTTTGAAAATGTTCTTCATAATCCTTAATGAAAAATAATTTCAGACTGTAAGTTAGATAGGGTCATTGTGGTGGTCTCAGGAACTCCCAAACTCGGTCCTTCTCCGGACAGAGATCGAAAGGTATGCATGATCTTTTATCCTTCACAACTCGCAAGGCTGGGAAGCGTTTCGCCAACAGCTCACACACCGTGAAATGCCCCTGTTCAGCAGCCTGTGTGCATACACAATCACAACCCCAAAAATGAATAGACCTTAATCAGGGTAGCGACATGTTTAACTTTTGACAGGAATGAAAACAAGGCTGTGAGGGGTAGAATTACAGTGTGTTCAACGGATTGTACTGTTGTTTAACAACATTCATTGTTCAGCTGATGAATCGCTTTCCAAAAAAAGTAGACAAAACACCATAAAACAGTTTTAAAAATATATCATCTAGGACCTTTATACACTTCTAGCCATTTTAAGACTATAACTCTGCCTTGTTTTTTTGCAGAGATCTGCATGAAAGGGATAGTTCACCCAAAAATGAAAATTCTGTCATTAATTACTCACCCTCATGTCGTTCCAAACCTGTAGGACTTTCATTCATCTTCAGAACACAGATGAAGATTTTTTTAATGAAATCTGAGAGCTTTCTGTTCAACCATTGACAGCTACGCAACTACCACTTTGACACTTCAGAAAGTTCATAAAGAGAAAGTAAAACTAATCCATATGAATTGAGCAGTTTAGTTCAAATTTTCTAAAGAGAGTCGATCACTTTATATGATGAAAAGTCTTACAGGTTTGAAACGACATTAGGGTGAGTAAGTAATGACATAATTTTAATTTTTGGGTGAACTATCCCTTTAAATTAAATATGCCATCTAACCTGACTAAGGTATGATACTTGGAGCCTACATTTTAAAATCAAGTTCTATTAAGAATTAAGTCAAATAAAATGGTCAGTTAATCAAATATAGCCATGTTGATCAGTAGTACCTTGTGAAGTGGTGTTGATCCATCATCATCAGTCAGACATGGATCGGCCCCACGCTCTAACAGTAGCTTGAGCACACTGTGGTGTCCGCAGTAAGACGCCCTATGAAGTGGTGTCGCCCCGCCACGGGTCTGTGCATTCACACAAGCGCCACTGTCCAGGAGTAACTCACACACTGACAGATGACCTGCTCGACTGGCATAATGCTGCTCAAAAGAATAAGAAGATCTGGGTTACGCATTATGATATGTTTGCATAAGTGGTGAATTATAAAATGAACCAACCAAAGCAGTGTAGTTTGCCTGGTCCCTCATATTTGGATCAGTTCCTTTTTTAATAAACGCCCTGACTCTCTCCACATCTCCATCCATTGCAGCTGACCAAATACCTAAAAACAAGCAATTCACAATGTTTTAGATATACCAACATTGTGTGATATGATGATATATGAACATAAGCAGGGGATGCACCTCTCTCAAAGTCCATCTCCTCCAGGGTTTGATGGACGCTTGGTGTTGAGCGATGGGCACTACAGGTGCATTGACTTCCATGGGAATCCATCCTAAATGCTATATAAAACAGCATAGACCATAGTTTTGTGATATGAAGTGAAGTGTAAAGTGAATCTAAGTTTAAAGAACTGTGTGTGTTTGTTATGGACACTAATGACTAAATCAGTTCAGCTCTTGTTCACATTTAACTGCATGAATAAAATATGACACGTAATAACGAACAATTGACACTTTTAAGTAACTGAAACAGTTCAAATTCAGAACAACACCAATAAAAAGGTGTATAAAACTGTCATTACCTGCACATGACTTGGGAAATACTGCAACATGAGCACCAGTGAAGAGATGTGCAACTTCTGCGTACAACAAAAAGACGAGCTTTCAAAATAAAGGTCCTGCGTGTGAGACATGCCATTGCCATACCAAAATAAAAGTCCTGCAGTAGGCGGCGTACCATTGGATCGTTTTGGTTGGGTTAGTCTTGAACTATCCTTGTTTTTTTGTCAACAAATGTATGAGTTTTGGGAGCACATATGGGTGTACTGTCGGAGTGTGCACATTATTTTCACCATGTATGAAGAGAGACAGTTTAGATAAGATCATTTCTAATATGCTGATTTGCTGCTCAAGAAACATTATTATTCTTTATTAATATCCACAAAAATATTACGCATAAACTGTTTTCAACACTGATAATAAAAAAATTATTATTTCTTCAGCAGCAAATCAGCATATTAGAATGATTCCTGAAGGATCACGTGACAATGAAGTCTAATGATGCTGTAAATTTCAGGTTTGATCAGGAATAAATTACATTTTTAAACATATTAAAATATAATAATATTTCACAACATTTAAACATTTACTTTATTTTTGATCAAATAAATGTAGCTGTGGTGAGCATAAGAAAAAACAAAAAATCTTACCGACCCCAAACTTTGAGTGTTAGGGCATACATCACACATAAATAAAGACAGACAACCAGACTTTGATTATAACAGTCTATTTATGGAAACACTTCCGTAATAGAGTGCAACAGGGTTCGGTAAAGAGAGAACCGATAGATCCTCCCCTCCACCGTTTACATAAATACAGCCTGATACATACATAAATAGCTTGCACCCTTTTCATAAGGGTCTGATATACATAGATATCACACTTAAAGTGCAAAAGTCTATTTTGATTGCCTTCATTTAACAGGATTGATGGAGTACCTACAATAAAAATTTTAAACGAAAATCAACAGCATGTTTTATAACAAAGAACTCTGACATGTCAGAAATCTCTGACCGAGATGGTTAGGTTCTCATTTAACATTGCAGCAAATAATCTAGGAATAGTTGAGCAGCATTTAATAAACGTGCTACTTCTTTCTACACAGAATTTGTGGACACAAATGCACAAACAAAAGTCAAACAAAAAGTGGGACAATATTGATGAGCATATGTTATATCAAAAACACTTTACAATAAGGTTTCATTTGTTAACATGATTGATTGTATTTACAAACAACTAACAACGAGCAATACATTTGTTACAGTATTTTTTGATCTTTGTTAATGTTAGTTAATAAAAATACTGTTTGTTCAAGTTAGTTCACATGCAGTGCATTAACTTATGTTAACAAATATAATAATGGATTAGTAAATGTTGAAATTAACATTAACTAAGATTAATAAATGTTGTAGAAGTATTGTTTATTCTTAGTTTATGTTAACTAATCTAGTTAACTAATGAAACCTTATTGTAAATTGTGACCGTTATATCATGATAAACATTACATAAGGAAGCACTGGATTTGATAATGACCCTACAAACATCACATGAGAATTTTTGGTGTGTGTCGGTCACTTTAACATTTCACTTCAATGAAAATAAAAACATGGGGAAAATAAGAACTCTGAAAAGCGAAAAGCATACAATTTCCAGATATGATATAATGATATGATAAAATAGCATATTGGCACCACTGGTTAATTATTGTGCATATTAACCTATGGCTAAGTGTTACTACACAGTTATCAAAAATTAAATAGGTTTTGCAAGAACGCAGCAAAATGTGGTTTGCATTTGGTTGAAGTCTTTGTCTGACTGCATGGATTCAATTACTAAAAATGTCTAAAAACGAGAACGGGTTGTATGGGAGGTAGATCAACAAATGGCAAATCGAAAAACAAAATAAGCAATAATGTAAAAACAGAATATATAAGAGCTGTATGTTTATGTTGCATATTTGACACCAGAACTGTCAGTTATATGAGATGTTTATATTATTAAGATATATATTATATATGAGTTTGTTTCGCCTGCGGTAAGCTGTGCAACAATAAGCCTCCTATAAATTCATTGATAAATCTAAAATTCGATAGAGATATTTGGTTGTACTGATTGATTGAAATGTTGACTTCATTATTTGAGACAAAACACAACATGAAACGTATACATTCAGTAAAATCGAACAATAGTTCAACGCAAAGCATAAATAAAAACAAAACCAAAAGCAATAAGTTTGGTTTGACAAACGATCTTTTTAAATATTTGGAATCTCTACGATAAGCTTTTGCTATGTTGGCCATGACTTCAGACCCTGGATGTGCACTAGTGCATGAGAGTAAAGCTCAAAGATTAGAGGTGGGCAAACCAAGTGCTAGTATTGCATACGGTTTCACGGGAGCGTGAAACGAAAAGGGGGTCGGGGTGAGGGAGTGCTGGGAATAGCTGGCTGGTGAGGTTTCTGGGCAGGGAACAATGTAATTGGTTATCTCACACTTTGGGACATGTGCAGTGGAGTCAGCATCTCCTCAAAGATGGCTCCTTTCACATTTGAACCACGCAGATTCGCTTCCTGTAGATCACAGCCTGAGAGATCGCAGTTCTGCACACACAAAACCTTTTTTAGTGCAATAATGGTGTCACTAGATGCCCCAAAGTAACACACCTTCAATCACTTACATTTACACAGACCCTAAATAGTCCGACCGTAATCAGCCTAGAGCACAGTCCAAATAAAAAAAATCACGTGTAAACTCGTCACTCGGAATGAATTGACCAATGAATCGAGAGGACATGTAAACGCTTTGTTTGTTTCTTGATGTAGAAATGGCGTAATGATGTAGAAGTGGCGTAATGATGAGTGGAATGAGTTGTTTTTTAACAAAGTCGTGTCAATCCAAAATTCTCCTTCCACTCATCGACTGTGAGAAGGTGCAAGAAGCATCCCAGCAGTCTTTGCTTCGAACTCTCCTGCACAGACGCCTTGTTTTGGGCACAGGAAGTTATGTTTTTACTGCTTGATAAATATAAGCAGCACGGCACAAAGCGTCATGTGCTAGTCTTCTCCTAATTAGGACGCGCAATAGGTATTAAAAGCATAATTCAACCAAAAACGAAAATTCTGTCATCATTTACTACATACAATTTAAAAATTGTTCCAAACCTGCATTAATTTCTTTCTTCTGCTGAACACAAATGTTGGTAGCCAAACAGTTGATAGACCCAATTGACTTATTATTTTTCCATACTATGAAAGTCAATGGGGTCAATCAACTGTTTGGCTACCCATATTCTTTAAAATATCTTCTTTTGTGTTCAGCAAAAGAAAGAAATGCATGCAGGTTTGGAATAACTTGAGGGCGAGCAAATGATGACAGAATTTAAATTTTGGGGTGAATTATCCCTTTAAGACTGCTTTTTAAAACAATGAGGATGGTTATTATGAGACTGTATATTCGTGCAGTGTGTGCTTTTCAAATGATCAAATCCGATTTTTGTGACAAACGCACACATTGACCGGATCCATCAATCAGATTGAAATCCTTCACACAAAAGGTGTCCATGTAAACGTAGCTACTGTAGCTACTCTCACCTCAAGATCTGTGCCGGCTAATGTAGCACCTCGCAGGTTACAGTTCTTCAGCTTAGCATTCTTCAGCGTAGCCACACGCAGATTAATACCAGTCATCTGACTGCCCTCCATGTCAACTCCCTTCAGATTAGCCCCTAAAGTGCACAGAGAGTAACATGACAATGCAACATTAATGTGGCATAATTTCCATTAGCAATGATGTTCTATGACTAATTGTGTGTGCAGGAGTTTTACCCTCTAGATTGGCCTTGAGCCCAGAGGGATCCTCGAAGTTACATCCTTTAAGGGACGCTCCCTCCGCGTTGGAGCAGAGCATCTTCACGCCCTGAAGATTAGCACCCTGGAAGTGATCAAGCAAGAAGAAGAAAGTGATCAAGTAAGACTTCATATCAGTTCAAGAGGATTAAAACCAAACGAAAGCGAGAGATGGTCAGCTCACATCCAGGTTGGCTCCGGAAAGGTCCGCTCTCTCCAGGTTTGAGCAGCACAGGTTTGCATAGGTGAGATTGCAGCGACTCAGATTAGCCATCTTAAAATTAATATAGCGCAAATCCAGCCGAGATAGGTCCGCTCCACTGAAATTAAGACCCTGAGAGGGGAAAAGACACCTCAATACCAACATCAGACTGACTAATACACCTGACTGAACAGTTACGAAAACAAAAGTCTTCTACCTGACAGCGTAGCTCTGATTTGGTTGGTGTAGCCAGCAGAAAACGAACAAATTCCTTCCGTGAGAGTGGAGAGTGGTCTTCGGGTGGATGGGAATTCTGCATATCATGGAAAAATGTAATTAAACGTATGCATATACACAACCTCAAAAAAGTTTGGGGTCAGAAAGATATTTTATTTTTGGAAAGAAATTAGTAGTTTTATTCATCAAGGATGCATTAAATTGATACAGATATTAAGCAGCACAACTGTTTTCAATACTGATAATAATTAGAAATAAGCACCAAATAGGCATCTTTAGAATGATTTCTGAAGGATCACGTGACACTGAAGACTGGAGTAATTATGCTGAAAATTCAGCTTTGATCACAGGAACAAATTACATTTTACAATATATTACAATAGAAAACAGTTATTTTAAATTTTAAATATATTTCATAATAATACTCTTTTTTTACAGCATTTTTTATCCAATAAATGGAGCCTTGGTAAGTTGATGAACAAACTTTTGAAAGGTAGTGTGTGTGTGTGTGTGTATATATATATAATTTAATAATACCTTAATGGTGACTTCTAGCTGCTCTGCCAGTTGCTCTATTCCAAAGAATCGAGCTTCTTCTAGTACTCCTATAAAACATAAAAAAAAATCAACTAACTAAAGAATAAAACTGACTTAGGTTATGACAAGAATATATTTTTGTTATTAATTGCAATTATTTATTTGACAATGGTGTATTTTAATAAATTTTCCATGGCTGTAACTTTATAAAAATCCTTGAATTATAGTGATTTACCAAGATTAAAATTGATTGCAATAATCTACATCCCATTCCTGAATGTACCATCTAATGTATACCTAATAAACTAGATAAGAACTATCATCTAAGAATACTTTAGTTAACATTCAGGCCTCACTCACCGAGTAAGTTGATTCCTTCATTTACAATGATCTGGCCATGCCTAAGGTAATTCAGGATGGGCTCAAAGTACTCTGGGCTTCGATCGATGAGGTAAGCCCCTCGTTCATCCTGCTTATTACCCCATATATCTGCAGATCAAGAAAGCGGGGAAAAGAACTCTGATATAACTGTCCAACAAACTATTTGATGAACCTGCAAAACAAACAATGCTTAAATCAGTCAGTGAGTGTACGGGAACTAAACTTACCCTTCTCTCTGAACATGTGTGCCAGCATGCTGTCAGGCTCCTTACTCACAAGAGTACTCCTTAAACAAGAGCAAACACAGAGAGCAGACATCAGAAATAGACACCTAAACGACAGACCAGTGCAGACTAGTGATGTTTTAGCATTATTTATATCAGTGGTGTCCAATCCAGCTCATGAGGGCCACTGTCCTGTAAAGCTTAACCAGAGAATGTCTAATATGGGGAGAACTTCCACTCTCAGTAAATTTCCGGCTTCTGAACTGGTTGCAGTTCCACTCTGGCTCCATATGGACGAGTGCAGAATGAATGGAGGTCAATGGAGCTATACCCCTGAAAATCCACTTTTCTCAGGATATAATTTTTTGTCTAGTAATTTGAATGTTGTATTCTAAAGGAGATGCAAAGAAATTCCTCATTGCTGGGTGTTAGACTTTTTAGAGTCACTTATTTGCTTTAAAAAGTCTTTTAAAATGTCAATGACGTCATACACATCGTACGACCAGAGATACTGCTTTAAGGCAATCCTTCAGTCACTTTGGTGCTTTCGCGCTCCGCACTTTCTTTTCTCTCGAGGCATCGACCACACCGCTGACACAGGTAAATACACGCGCTAGAAGAGTTTTTTGTTGTTGTTGTTTTAAAAGACCACGCCGAAAATACACACACACATTCTGGTCTCGCTTCGGATGCCACGATGCCATCAAGCGGTATCTCTGGTCATAACAGTCCTTCACTGACCAATCAGCGTTCATTAATAACAACTCAACTTGTAAGAAATCGGAAGGACACAAGTACTCTTTCATTCAACTTTCGACCTATAACCCATGTTGAACTTGCAAAACCTACAATCAAATCTGAGATTTATCAATGGCAAACGGGTGAAAGAGACAAAATTAGCAGTCTAGCTCCATAGACTCCCATTCATTTTACACTCATAGGCGATCGCCCCCAGTGGAACTCTGGTGGAACTACAACCAAAATTCGGTACAATAGGACTTAATGAGTGAACAGGCTCTCCGTAGACGGGCTCTGGCTTAACTCAAACCCCAATTAAACACACCTGAACCAGCTAATTAAGTTCTTACTAGGCATACTAGGAACTTCAAGCCAGATGTGTTGAGGCAAGTTAGAGCCAAACCCTGCAGGACAGTCAGTGGCCCTCCAGAACCGAGTTTGGACACCCCTGATATATGTACTATTATACTACGGGGCTGTTGAATGCTTGATTCTGATTGGTTGAGGAACGTTCTAAGGTGTGCAATTATTTTCAGGGAAACACACAGCTAATGTAGTTCCAGGCAGGGCTTGACCGCATTACTGTTCCATATCACTTCGCCAAATGATTTCAGTTATTTCATAGGTCCTTAAAGCCGACGACAGCAAAAGAACCAAAACCTACAATGACACTGACCTAGCAAATAAATAAAGTAAACAATTGGGTAAAAAAAAAAAACTCTCCCACTCAAACATACACACATACAGTACGGACACACACACGCACAGAAACGTATTGTCAGCGCTGCTCTGATGATTTTATCAGTAAAATAGATAAGCAACTTAAAAGCTACATGACATTTCTCAATAGCAAGGTAATAGCCGCGCTGTTCTTGAAGCAGATAAACATACAGTTTTCCCTATTAGTAAAGATGCTGCTGCCAAACAGTGTTGAAAGACACAGACTCGGGTCTCTCTCTCTCTCTCTCTCTCTCTCTCTCTCTCTCTCTCTCTCTCTCTCTCTCTCTCTCTCTCTCTCTCTCTCTCTCTCTCTCACTCTCACTCTCACTCTCACTCTCACTCTCACTCTCACTCTCAGTGGCTCAAGCCTCCGTTACTAGCCGTAAAAAGACGTTTGGAAATTATAAACGGAGGAGTGGGATTAGATGCGTAAGAAATTAATCCTACACACGAGAGTTTTTAAGGACAAATACCTGAGAAATCTCTTGAAAAACAACATCTGAACAATGTCTTGAGGTGTGGTAGCCGTAGTATAAGCGGAATAATTGACTCCTGCACACCTGAGGTGTAATCATCCACCACTTCAGGTGTGCATTATTTTTATAATAATTCAACGGACCAATCGGGACCATCATCAATTATTCCCTACTTAATATAAGCACTCAAGATTAAGCATTGCTGTGATTTTACTATGGTAAAGATGGTTTCCTTCTTGTCTAAAAACACCTCTTAACTATTGTCAAATCACAGCCTTTCGCTTTATTTCCTTTCACTTCTTTATTAATTTACAAAAATGTCTATTAAGAGTTGTTACAGTAATAGATAAGAACTTGATTTTCCAATGAAAGTTACAGTAAGCCAACAAGACAGTAAATCATGCTGCATGGTTACCTAGTGGTTGTGAAATGCCGCCCACCGATATTCAGCGTCAGCCAATCAGTGTGCGATCCTGAGATGTCATCTGACGTTTTCCCATCACTCTGAGGATCTAAAACACAATCACAGTCATAGTTTTACACACTGACCTATTTGTACACCTTCAGTTTCACTGAATATCTATAAAACACTTTATGCAAAAGTGTCTTTTTACAATTTAAATGAAAAAAGACTAAGCTATTCATTTGATCAAACAAAATGATGTTAGCTCACCGATGAAAGCGTCTCCTTCCGACACATATAGCACATCATCATCTCTGTGTAATACATACAATAATCAGTCAGTATATCCGATACATTACCTCTCATTTGCCTATCCCACTCAAGAATCAAGTACGAGGCTCCGGTGTAACCGATTACACTTTATTTCGATGGTCCCCTTCAGACATTATATTGAGTATAAGCAGAGTTGGGAAAGTTCACTTTCTACATGAACTAGTTCAAAGTTCAGTTCACAAATTTTAAAATGAACTAGTTCAGTTCATAGTTCATACTTAAAAATGTTGAACTACTTCATAGTTCTTTTTTTCCATATGATATTGTGAGCTATTATTTTTTCAAAATTATTGCCACAGCCCATACAGAAACACAGACACCACTTATTTTATCGGCGGGCAAAGTTTGCACAGATATGTACGATTTTTCCCATCCTCACCGACCTTGTCATAAAACTCTTTTAAATGATCATACGATACCTTCTTGATGATTTTTGTTTTGATGTGGCGGTGCGACAATGGTGGCTGGTGTTGCTAGATTGTGTGTTTTTCCGCTAGATATTAAGGCCTGTTTACGGTGTGTGTTAGCCGGGTTTTCGCTCTATAGAAATCTGGCACTTCTTGAACGAAGTTAAACTGAGAGAGCGTGCCGTTCACAGACACCAGAATGAACAAGTTCACAGTAACGTTCATCAGGCAGTAATACAGTACGTTCAGTTCACGTTCGCCCAAAATATGAACGAGTTCATGAACAATCATTCAATGAACGCGTTCAGGCACAACACTGAGTATTAGTAATGCTGCACCTACATCATGGGGCCCCCAGTGACTGAAATATGTTTTACAAATAAATTATATTTTCAACTTGAAGGTAAATATGCATATTGTATAGACTGGGTAAACCCAGCCTGATATGCCAGCGATTTGATTTCGCCCTGCAGCTCAGGCTGGAAATCTGTACATTCTTTTATCCAGCTTCCGTTACAGTTTTGAGGGGGACCAATCACAAACCGGCTTATCCACCTGACGCGCTATTGGCGGGTTTAATCACATCCAATTCCTTTTAACCTCTTGAAGATGCTCAATGGCTTCTTTTTAATTTAGCAAACGTATCGCTCAAGTGGGTGTAAATACCACTCACTTTCATTATTTTTTTTTTGCACAACCTGCAAAAATCGCTCTATGCCATCGCTGCTTCTGCAAACAGCTGATCAATGCTCCAAACCAACACGTTTGTTGTTTTCGAGTTTTCGCTGCAAAGTTCGTCACCCGGATCGTTGGTCTGATTGGTTGAAGGACTATCCAATTGCGTACAGAGTCATTTGAACTATGCCCGTTGATCACGCATCTTGTGCAGTAGAAAATACTCCACAGACCAATGTTCAATCCTAAAAGATTGAGCTTGGTCTGGTGATAGCCAGACTACATATTGTATGTATTTTTTATAAAATCATAGTAAAAATTCACATCAAGATTAGAATATAATTTGGTAGAATAAGGGGTTAAGGTTAGTAGAAAAAGTTGACATGTAGATGTGAAGTTACGTATAGTCAACATTATGTCTAAAGAGGACCATCGAAATAAAGTGTAACAGGTCATCTTTGTTAACTCATCTGTTTATTTAAAGCAGGTTTAAATAACAGAATAGCAATTTGTTTTGCTTTTTCATATTGTTCCCATCATTGTCTTTCATAAATGAATGAATGATAGTTGAAGAATGCCAATGCAACTGTACCTTATGAGCGCAATGTCATCTATAAGACCACCTTTCCCATTATATAGGTTACAAGCCCTGATTCCCAATTTATTGCTGGCGACTGTCAAAAGATCAGGCAGAGTCCCATAAACGGCTACAACCTGCAAAAGAAGCAAAGACGTGAAGGCATTAATATTGCAATGTTTGCATTACAGTGTTAGAATGTTTATTACAATAATTGGTTACACTTTATTTTAATGTGTCTGTGTTACAGTGTAATTATACAATTAAGTACTGAGTAATATTAATTAACTACATATACTTAGTATTAGTATAAATTGCATGTAATTGTTCATAATTTATAGTTATATTACTATATTAACTAGATGTAACATGTAACAAGGACACTGTAAAATATAGTGTTACCCAATAATTATTATGGAAACAGTTAATGAGGTTCCAATTGTACTAGTTAACATGAACTAATATTGAAAACACACATCTAAAGCATTTTTTAATCTCAGTTAATGTTAATGTCAACATTTATTATTACATTATTACAATCAAAAGTTGTATCCGTTTATATAATTTAATGGACCTGAGCTGATATGAACTATAAAGGACCAGTTGTATTTTTAATAACTAATGCTAACAAAGATGAATAAACAAAACTAACGTATTGCTCATTGTTATTTCATATTAGTTAATACATTGACTAACTAATGGAACCTTATTGTAAAGTGTTACCACCCTTATTATTATCATCATTGCGAGTTGTTGTCTGGGTGGATAATGTGGAGTAAATAAAGCAATATCTTTCACTATTATAGAATATTTCAATAAATATTCAATATTAGTAGTTTAACTGAATACATATGAAATATGCATGTTTATTTAAGTATAGTAAAAATATTTAAACAATATTTAAATGTATTAACGAGTTACGTCAATACATTTATATTTAAACAAATAACGAGCTATAATAATAAACAATAATGTTAAAATAACAGTAGAGCGAGCTCTTATCATGTGGCCTTAAAATATCATCAGGAGTAAAATAATAACTTTATTAAATAAAGTGAAACACAGTAATAGTTTCATGCCATTAACAGGACATCACTGTCGGTCCACACAACACTTACAGGAGTTGGACAGGCTAAACGACTGCGTGTGTTCACTCACCTTGCCATTTTTGGAGGTTCCGTTGACAAAAAGCGTCACCCTTCGCATGCTTTGTTTGCACTAATTTAAAGTATTAACTGTACAAATATTAATAAATTAAATATCTCGCTAACTTATCTATGTATTAAACTAATATCTACGTTAGGAGAGTAGGAAGAACCAACCTAGCTACATTGTATCAAGATGACGTAGAAGCTGTCCAATCAAAATGAGAATACTGTTGCAGACCTCGATGATTGACCAATCACAGAACGCGTTTCATAAACTGGGGCCTGCGCTTCGGACCAATCGGACACAATTGTGGCGTTGGTTATTTTAATGAAAAACTTGCCTGGTGAGAATGGAATTTTGACGCAAGGGAAATGATTACCTCAGTGACTGTGGGCTGCTCAAATCAAGCTACTCATTCATTATAAAGCCGTATATAGGACTGTGGGAAGTATTCTGGAAGTCCCAGCCTATGATAGACTGTAAACAAACTGTCAAGTTGAGGTAAAATCTAAAAAATAAAAATAAATCCAAAATCTCATTCTCATTCACTCTCATTCTAATGCAAAATTTAGAATTGAAAAAAATAGAATTGTGAGAATATGAAAAAAATAAAGAAAATAATTATGTGGCTAAGTATTCGATGATTTCAAAATGTTATATGCAGCATACAAGCCTTTATTCTACACTAGGGGGCAGACTAGGACTCGTCTTTTTATTTTATTTTATGTATTTATTTATTTAGATCCGCTTTTTTCTTTCCTATAAGTTTAACATGACATTCCAAGAAATTATCAATTGTTTACTTACTCTTGTGAACTATATATATATATATATATGCACACACAATATAACTTTATTTGTATTGACAAAACAATATGCAACAAATTGTAAAAATTTTCACCCACATGCATTCAAGGGAAACTGTGTTCAGGGACTAATAGCATGCATGAACATTATGATGTCCTATATAGTAATTGTCTATAAAGATCTAATGCAAGAAAAGTAGTAATGTCTGCATGTTCACACTTGTTTACTACACTAATTGTTATTTTAATAGTTCATATATTAAGTGCAATGAGAAACTCTTAATCTGTTAGAGCTGCTGCAAATTTACAACTCAACTGTTTACTGAGTGAGCCTATGTATTATCTTTTGTAATACTGACAGACAGTATTAAAAAATCCCCATAAGCTAATATTGTTACTTGGCCAACAGATGTGTCTTTCTATCTGGAGCATTTGGAAAAAATAAAATAGGCCACATGTAGAAGCATTGATAAAAGACGTTAAACAATAAGGCGGCGAGTGATAATTATAGCCGTCTGATTCTTACACGGTGGCCCCAATCTTATCTTCTGTAAAAAGACTGTCTTCCAGAATCTCCTGTAACTGTGTCTGTAACTGCCCACATGCTCTGCAAACACAGGGCCGATAATCACTTCTCTTGCTGTTGACAAAATTTCCTTCAGCTAAAGGGAAGTTTCCAGCTCTCCCTTGATTTCCCATTCAGGTTATGTGGGTTGTATTGCCTTCTTGAAAAATAAATGAGATAAGAGCCATATGTGCACACACTATATAGAGTGTGTTTTCTTTACACAGGTTTACAGAGATAACGTTATGACCTGTTTTATATTCAAAATTGCTGTCAAGCATTTAAGGTTTTCCTCCTTAACTGACCTTGTAAGACTTATTAGTTGTGTTATCAGTTTGGATGTTACCCAGATTACTTCTAGTCTTATAATGTTTGACTGATTACACATTTAATCAGTAAATGTGGAACCGAAGCACAGCTGTGGCACGGTGAAGTTTAGACTAGAAATACAACAAATCCATTCTTAAGCCTTCTCTGTCACTCTGACAATACACATTAAAAGTCGCGTTATCATCTGAACTGGACTGGTGGAGCAGGGTAGCAGAGAAATTTTAAAGTGCCTCCATTATGCTTTTTCGAATATCAGCTTTTATGCAGTGTGTAATATAGCTGTTTGTGAATGTAAAGGTCTGCAAAGTTTTAAAGACCAAAGTGCACAACAAATAAATGTATTGTCTCCTAAATGAAAGAAGCAATTCTGACCTGCCTGAAATGAGTCGTCAGTAATTACAATCTTACTTCCTGTTACAAATTGAATGTAACACATTTGCATAATGCCAGTCTATGGTCTTCATTGGCTGCTTGTGAACAACGTCTACTTTTCCCCTCAATTACTGTAGTTGAGACTGGAAGAGTCTTTGTTTTGTGTTGTGAACATGTTGAGAAGACGCTGTTTTCTGCTGCGAAAGCAAATCTACTTTGATGCACGTCCAAAGGATGAGACTCGCGCTGGAATTGATACAGTAAAACTAACGCCTGTTAAAGTTCGTATCACGGTATCAAGTGCTGAGGAAGATCCGGAGCTGAAATTTAGATATGCTAATGAGCGTTTGGTTTCCGACACACTTTGTAAAGATTAATATCAACAGACTGGACCATCTGACCAATCAGAGCAGGCTCTCGGAAAGGAGGGGCTTAGAGAGATCCAATCTTTTATCGAACTGTTTCAGACACTGTGAGAAAAGAGCTGATGCTTCAATGTATATTATGAGAAAATTAGTGTTTTTGAGCTTGAATTGCATGTAAACATATTGTAGGAGACTCCAAAACAAAAAGCCACTTTAACCTTAAAAGGATATGGAAAAAGTTTGAAAAACACTCAAAATAAAGTTGATACAATGGTGAACCTCCTCTACATTCGACATTTTCTGCCTTTTTTCATAAGATACAATAGGATAGGATAAATAACTTCAAATCAGCATGAAAAGGAAGTTTCGATAGTCTTTTCTTACCTATTGTGACGTAAATCTGAGTGAAACAGCTTCTTGAACAAGAAAAAAAAATGTAGGGCTGGACTTGATTTTGTCCACAGGTACTTGATTGGATGGTTGTGGTTTGCTATTGGTGGATCTCATGTGAGTGACAGGTTGCCCCGCCCTCGTGCCTGTAAACATATGAGAAGAGATGTTGCTGCAAGAGAAAGGGGAAGTTATTTTGATTAAAGATTACAGGGCACCTGAATTAACAAAAAAATAAAAGAAATCAAGAATCATTTATGTTCCATAAAATATACAAATTGTCCATTTTGATGACTTTTAAAAGGAATAGTTGGTAAAAAATTCTGTCAGTATTTCTCTGTGGAAGAAATTTCCAATTTTTTACACTGGTCTTTTTCATACAACAATACTTCATAACCACCTCCAAATACAGTGGAGAGCAGGATTGTCATAGTATATTATAACTCTGTATTATTTTTTATATAGAGATTTTTTTACACACACTCACACACACTAATGTAATATTTCAGAATATGGGTTTGAAATGACATGAGGGTGAGTAAACATCAAAAGATTTTTCATTTTTGTAGTAAACGTTGACTGGTTTGCCGTAGGTCCACTTTCTAGGTGACATACCTCCACTAAGCTATAGCAGAATAGAGAGTGCAGTTAGAGTAAAAAGTACTGTATAAAGAGGGAAGTGTAAACAGCAGTTCGTACTAAGCTTCTGTCTTCATGCGTGACTTGTGTAAATTGTCTCTAAGCAACTGTGGCTCTCAATATGGTTCTGAAATGGCTAATGGGTTGTAAAGTTCACAGAAAATTATGATAAACAACTATCCCTGCTGAAAGGGAGAAGACTTTTATATGTACCCTCTAGTGTAACATGCCTTTTGAGTTGAGGGTTGCTGGTTGTGTTTTGCTGAGATGTTGCTGAGGCTGATGAAAGTCACAGTGAAAGATTTCTTCAGTTTTGAGGAAACACCAGAGTTGTGTAAGAGCAACCCTTGTGCCAGTGGGTCGTCTGAAAGCTGCACCAGTCCATGAATAAAGCATCAGGTGCCGTGCAGCTCTGATTTGTTTTTTAGGAACTCTTTGAAATAAATCAGATGGATAAATAATAAATTCATACAGTCGGAGAGGAGACAAGATAAAGCAGAACACAAACACAGAGAGAGATGAAGGAAGAGAAATGGAAATCACAAACACTAAATTACCTTAAAAACATCTTTAATTACTTCCACATTACTTTTATCGGTAGCTTCCTACCGTTAGTATTAACAGAATTGCTTTCTAACAATAACATAACTATATTTTAATTTTTATAACATAACAAACTACCAAAATACATTTGAGGAAAATGTTGCTATATGGCAAATCTGTACCACAATGGAAAATAGTAGAGAGAAAAAATCCTCTTACAACTTGATGTATAAATATACCAATTCACATAAGAAACTCTTGGAACAACTACAAACTCAAACTGGGTGACTTTTACCATTAACAATTTAATATTGCTCCTAAAGCTGAGCTCATCTTCCCTTTAGGAGTTCCCTCTACTTGCCCTTTCTGTAGAATATAATGGTTTAATTTGTTTAATACATACAAATCATTATATTATATAGTGTTATATTTATGCTAGTATGCATGTTATATAGTAAGTGTATTACTATAAACATTGCTAATTAAATAAATAAATTCAGTAATATAAATTATTCCACTATCTAAAAACAATACCGATGAGGAAATGCATTAGAGGTACAGAACTGCCATATATGAAAACGATCATAGGAACCATTTTAACATACGACTTTGTAAGAAATGTTCTGTAAATATAAAAACATTTAGTTAAAGTTGCAGAAATCCAGATGTCCAAAAAAAGTGTTTAATAGCACAAGAGCCAGATAAGTGCTGGTAGCTCAGGGAGCCAGGGAGGAGCCGGTAGCTCAGGGAGCCAGGGAGGAGCCGGTAGCTCAGGGAGCCAGGGAGGAGCCGGTAGCTCAGGGAGCCAGGGAGGAGCCGGTAACTCAGGGAGCCAGGGAGGAGCCGGTAACTCAGGGAGCCAGGGAGGAGCCGGTAACTCAGGGAGCCAGGGAGGAGCCGGTAACTCAGGGAGCCAGGGAGGAGCCGGTAACTCAGGGAGCCAGGGAGGAGCCGGTAACTCAGGGAGCCAGGGAGGAGCCGGTAACTCAGGGAGCCAGGGAGGAGCCGGTAACTCAGGGAGCCAGGGAGGAGCCGGTAACTCAGGGAGCCAGGGAGGAGCCGGTAACTCAGGGAGCCAGGGAGGAGCCGGTAACTCAGGGAGCCAGGGAGGAGCCGGTAACTCAGGGAGCCAGGGAGGAGCCGGTAACTCAGGGAGCCAGGGAGGAGCCGGTAACTCAGGGAGCCAGGGAGGAGCCGGTAACTCAGGGAGCCAGGGAGGAGCCGGTAACTCAGGGAGCCAGGGAGGAGCCGGTAACTCAGGGAGCCAGGGAGGAGCCGGTAACTCAGGGAGCCAGGGAGGAGCCGGTAACTCAGGGAGCCAGGGAGGAGCCGGTAACTCAGGGAGCCAGGGAGGAGCCGGTAACTCAGGGAGCCAGGGAGGAGCCGGTAACTCAGGGAGCCAGGGAGGAGCCGGTAACTCAGGGAGCCAGGGAGGAGCCGGTAACTCAGGGAGCCAGGGAGGAGCCGGTAACTCAGGGAGCCAGGGAGGAGCCGGTAACTCAGGGAGCCAGGGAGGAGCCGGTAACTCAGGGAGCCAGGGAGGAGCCGGTAACTCAGGGAGCCAGGGAGGAGCCGGTAACTCAGGGAGCCAGGGAGGAGCCGGTAACTCAGGGAGCCAGGGAGGAGCCGGTAACTCAGGGGGCCAGGGAGGAGCCGGTAACTCAGGGGGCCAGGGAGGAGCCGGTAGCTCAGGGGGCCAGGGAGGAGCCGGTAGCTCAGGGGGCCAGGGAGGAGCCGGTAGCTCAGGGAGCCAGGGAGGAGCCGGTAGCTCAAGGAGCCAGGGAGGAGCCGGTAGCTCAGGGGGCCAGAGAGGAGCCGGTAGCTCAGGGGGCCAGGGAGGAGCCGGTAGCTCAAGGAGCCAGGGAGGAGCCGGTAGCTCGGGGAGCCAGGGAGGAGCCGGTAGCTCGGGGAGCCAGGGAGGAGCCTGTAGCTCGGGGAGCCAGGGAGGAGCCGGTAGCTCGGGGAGCCAGGGAGGAGCCGGTAGCTCAGGGAGCCAGGGAGGAGCCGGTAGCTCAGGGAGCCAGGGAGGAGCCGGTAGCTCAGGGAGCCAGGGAGGAGCCGGTAGCTCAGGGAGCCAGGGAGGAGCCGGTAGCTCAGGGAGCCAGGAAGGTACCGGTAGCTCAGGGAGCCAGGGAGGAGCCGGTAGCTCAGGGGGCCAGAGAGGAGCCGGTAGCTCAGGGGGCCAGGGAGGAGCCGGTAGCTCAGGGAGCCAGGGAGGAGCCGGTAGCTCAGGGAGCCAGGGAGGAGCCGGTAGCTCAGTGGGCCAGGGAGGAGCCGGTAGCTCAGGGGGCCAGGGAGGAGCCGGTAGCTCAGGGGGCCAGGGCGGAGCCGGTAGCTCAGGGAGCCAGGGAGTAGCCGGTAGCTCAGGGAGCCAGGGAGAAGCCGGTAGCTCAGGGAGCCAGGGAGGTACCGCTAGCTCAGGGAGCCAGGGAGGAGCCGGTAGCTCAGGGGGCCAGAGAGGAGCCGGTAACTCAGGGGGCCAGGGAGGAGCCGGTAGCTCAGGGATGAGCCGGTAACTCAGGGGGCCAGGGAGGAGCCGGTAGCTCAGTGGGCCAGGGAGGAGCCGGTAGCTCAGGGGGCCAGGGCGGAGCCGTTAGCTCAGGGGGCCAGGGCGGACCCGGTAGCTCAGGGGGCCAGGGAGGTAGTGATAGCTCAGGGGGCCAGGGAGGAGGCCGTCAAATAGCAACCCACCAACAAATTTTCTTGGGAGTAGCTACGGAGCTACACACAATATGGCTGTAGCCATCAAGAAGAGTGTTGCATACTCTGGGCACAATTCTGGGGCTCCAGTCCCTAACGAAGATATTAATCTGGGGTCCTGTATTCTGTAATGAGCGCATGCTGGTGGAGAATCCAAAAGAAACACTTTATTATAAAGAAAACAAACACGTAGGTGTTTCACAGGAGAAAAAACAGAGGAACACAACCACTTTACCATAAATAAACGTGATTTGTGGAAAGACATCTTGAAAAAGAAGCTGACTGCTCCTGCTTACTTTTTTAGGGAATGATCTTTTAGCAGAAGCGCCCAGGGTTGAATGCTGCACTCTGTGCAAACACAATGAGGCAGAGAGATCCCACAGTGAGCTGCAGGCAAAGGAACAATTAAAATAGCTGTTTTCAGTGTAATCTCCTGGTTGCATTAAAATTGCCTTTGTTTGCTCTTTGCAGAAATGTCCTCTTTGTAGAGTTGAATGGAAAGAGCAATCGCTGTGCAACCGCTTGGCTCCAAAGCAAAATATGAATAAAGTGGGTAATGCCGGTCCTTTTCATACCCGGCATGCAAATCTCCCTGGCCAATGTTCATTGGCTCGTTTTGTTACCACTTGGAGGTGACTGGGCTCCCATGCGAGACCCCAATACGCCAGTCCGACGTAACGTCGAACGTGCCTGACTGAATGGGTAATCATGGCTTATATAAAGACTGGGTAATCAAGGTAGAAACAGAACAGGTGTGGTGAACTAATCGGTAACTATGGAAACAAACTAGTGGGGGACAAAAAATGAGGACAAAAGAAACAGGACCTAGAACAGAACCAAAACAAAACATACATGTGATCGTGATTGTGTTTGCTGGCCATGTGCTCAAGTTTTTGTTTTGGTTTGGTGTAAGGACATGGCTTTTCATGTTTGTTTCATTGTGCCATGTGCTCTCCTGTCTATTGTCTTACCCCACTCATCTTGTTAACTGATAATTGGTTAATTTGCCCCACCTGTCCTCTCTCGTTACCTGCTTTGTGTGCTCTCCCTATTTATTTGCAGTCCTGCGCAAGTTAGTCATCGAAGGTATCCTCGTGTGTCCTGATCCTGCCAAGTCTTGCTCTCTCGTTGATGTCTTGCACTGGGTAGTTTTTGTGATATTTTTTGTATTAATAAAAAGCCCATTACTCTGCTCTACCCATTTATAATTATGCAAAACTAAAATGTGTAATTAGGATTTCAGAGAAAATCAGAGACCTACCTGCAGAGTTCAGATCTGTCTGTAATTATCAAGATTTGTTGGAGCTGAACTTTGCAGGAAGGTAGATCTCCAGGAACAGGATTGGGCACCCCTGCAGTAATACAATCTTTCTTTCTTCTTCTTCATTTTTTTTTTTTTTGTGCATAAGAAAAGTTACACAAGAAATACATTTAATAGCACAAGGTATTGCATAAGATGGAGTCATTATTATGGGTCACAGATGGAGGAAAGCTGTCATCTATATCTTCTACACTGCGTTTGCTCTAATTTGGAGGAGACTGAGAGCACCAGTAGATCTGTTATCTTTGACATCTGCAGCACAGCATGAGGCATCAGATCAAACACCAAGGAAATGGTGTTTCAGATGGTGAAGTAACATCTCACTCTGCTCCTGTCTGGGCTGTCCATGGGTAAATTGTTTTTCTTACAGCGATGGAATTAATTGGAAAGTACCGAGTGAGTTTATGTGAGTGAGTCACAGTTTCACTCAGTCTGGACTGTGTTTTCCTGTTTGCACCATTTCCCGCCACTAATTTGTGGTTATGGTTTCTGATTTGAGTTTTCATCACTGGCAACTGTGTTTTGGTATTCACCTCATTTATATTTGTATTTTAGTCCCCTTGTTTCGGTTCATTGTTTTCGGGTCTCGTCTATGGTTAATGTACTTTCTTTATGTGAATTTACCTGTGGATTTATTAAAGACTGCCTTATTTCCTTCATCTTCATGTTTGTGTGTGTTCTAGCGACTTTAGTCCATGACATCAGCTCTGCGCTTCTGCGCGGATTCTGTTTTATTCCGGATGTTGTACTGATTTAAACAGATTTTTCTATAAGCTTAAAGAAAAATAATTGGGTTTTACTCGAACTTTTGAAAAGTTATTACCTTAAACCAAGTAATATTCTGCTTGCTAAAAGATGAAGTGTGATTTCCCAACCTCCAGCTGTTTTGGCTGCAGTCATGGAGAGGCTATGCAGTGTTTTGTAGGGTGAGAAGGGAAAGCCTTTGATGAATATTTTATGAGCGATCATTCAGCTAGTTTTCTGTGGCATGACAGCTGTGAAGAGTCCTATGCTCTCTGGAAACATCCTTTCTGTCAAATAGAATGGCATGCAGAAAAAGATGATAGTATAAGAGAGTCTTTGTAAAATCCCATTAGCTAACTTCAAGTTTAATGTAAAGCTAAGTGACTTTACCATCAAAGAATATTGTAAAGCTTACATTTATTTTTTAAGACATCTTTGTTAAATAAACTACAGGAAAGGACTCAAACTTACATCCTATCACGTTATACACTAGGACTGTGACCACTGGAGATATTATGTATGTAAGAACATTTTAACAATGTGCCAATTTTGAGTGAAACTGAATTTTCAGTACGAAATAAATGTAGAGATGGCTTAATTTTATCCATTAATGATTGAATCTCATGAAGTATTTAAATAATATAATTTTTTCTCAACCTCCGGGGCATGGTTATGTTATAGTAAATTTGATGAAAACATGCATAAAAACCCCTTGTTTTTACATGCTACACTTTAAATCAGAGGGTTGTTATCCATCAAGCTGGTTTTAAGTGATTGGTACAAGACTAGTTTGGAAGCTTATGTATCCCAGAAAGCATATAAATCATATTTATTTCTTGTAGTGCCACAGTTGTCAGATGATGCATGGTGCTTCTGTGTGTCATACCCCTATATTTATGATGACGTTCATACTGTACATAAAAGTGATATGAAATCTAAGTTTCTGTTCAAAAGAGAAATACTAGTCTACAATTTAACTTCATCATGAGCAGTTATGGTGACAGGACATCTGCCTTTAAACAAATTGTCATCGTTTATTTATTTAACATATTTTGTTGTTCCTCTATATTTTTTTTAATCAGCGCTAGCAAGTGATACATTTATTAGTGAAACAGGATCTTCAGCATGAAAGTTTGTCTGGGATTTTGTCATTGTAATTTGGATATTATAGAATATATAAGTAATATTATTAGTTAATATTATTTTTATTCTGTGTGGCTTTGGTTATGTCAGCAGAAATAAAGGTCTGTTCCCGAAGCCAAGAAAGCAATGGCATATTATGGGTTATAACTATGATGTAAACTAAAGACTAAACTGGCTAATGTAAAAGAGGCCAAAAACTGACAAGCTCTTTTATATGTCTTACTTTTCCTGAGATGAGGAATTCTAACTGCTTTCTTGATTCTATAATGTTGTCTTTAAATATAAGAATAATAAAAATGAAAATATCTGGGGCGAATGAAAGTAATATCCTTCGCAGAAAAACACTTCTGTCCCTGCAGCTGGATTCTTTCAAGGATCGGCCAGTGCTCGGTGTTTCTCATCTTTACTTATCACAAGACTTCATCCATCTGTCAACACATTAGGCCTCGGATCAGCAGTGAGAAAGCAGTCAGGATACGGATTCATCAAGGCTGAATGAAGCTAAATGACCAGGACCTTCTGTTGGTCTCCTCTCCTCCCAGAACCCCTGTAATAAATGAAGCTCATTTCCAAGTTAATAGCTGCCCTCATTTGTCATGCCTTATTTTCATGTTTATCTGTTTCCAGCTGATGCATAATGAGTTTGAGCATGTTTTCCACAATTTATCCACATCTACAGAGGAGTAACTGTGGTCAAAGGTGCTTGTTGATGAAATGAAGCTGCATTATTCATATTGAAAGGATGTGGATAAAATCACTTGCTCTCTGTTGCCCTTTTTTGAGCAGCTGTTATTGCTAATGGTCCTTCCTCCACAAAATGACCATATAAACCAGCAAAAACAAAGAGAATGGGGAATAAACAAAAATGACAAATTACTTTTTTCCATTCACGAATGCATATTAAAGGTGTATTCAGTAGATTGGTGCAAATTTACAAAGTTTTTACAAAGTTTTACTGAGTCGAAAGAATAGTGTAAACTAGCGTGAGATGAAGTCTCATAATTGTCATCATAAAAGTTTCCAATAACAAAAAGTATTTGAATTACATATAGAGCAGGTCACCTCTCTATTTCGCCATGACGTGACCAGCGGTGTTTCACTAAACGTCAAAGAGAATCCTTACGCTCATTGACTGCTACCTCTGTATGATACGCTAGCAGCGTAGCGCTGTTTGGTGATGCGAAGAGCGAAAATCAGACTATGAACATCTAATACCATTGTGGTGTCGGTACTTAAAGTACATGAAGAACAGTGATCCTAATGCTAGCTAAAGTACTAAAATGCACTTTTAATCCATATTTGAATGTACAAACATTTGCCATTTTAACTAACTATAGTTTCGCCAATATGCCACAGTTGCTATATTTGAAGAAGCTACAAACATATACAATAAATTTTTGCATTTGGCAAATGCTTATATTTAAGTCCCCCCGTGGTTGTTTATATGTCTATGTGGTGTTTTTAAGACAAACCATGTGCAAATTCATAAGTCAACACCATTGCTGAGTCATTTCACACACAGTACATAACCAGAGAGCTTCCATAATCCCATGCCTTTATTTGTATTTGTGCTTGGTGCTTTACAACTGTCATTTAGTGTAATTGCTTGAAGGTAGAGCAGGTGCTGGATCTCAGCTGTAATTAAATAGTCTATTTCAGTGCATTTCAGGCAATCCATTTAGTATTCCGTTTAATGTTGTGCTATAATATTTCTGTAACAGATACATGAACACAAAATGACGGATCGAGATCTATTTACACAAGTGTCACAAGTGGTTGTGGGGACTGGCGATGTTTAAATAAATAAAGTACTGTTTTCTTCCACCCAGCAAATGGTGTTCTAAACAGAAAGATGATTAAATATCCCAACGATTCAGACTGTCTTTACGTGAGGTTATCCAGGATTCTTGTGAATTCCACACGTTCATTTCTTGCTTTTGCAATAAAAAATATTTAATGTTGGTGATAAAAATGTATACACGATGTGTTCGTCTGTGTTCTTTTATCCTCTGTTAACCTCAGAACATGTGTTCTGGTGCCATATAATAATACCAATACTCCATATATGGATACAAAACTCTGAGACTTGACATCCTGTGAATAAGGCATGAATTTCACAGTTGCTCATTTAAGGCAGGTGAGAACTGAATCCTAAGGCAAAAGAGCAGATTGGAACATAAGAATGGGAGGTAGAAAGAGAGAAACACAGCATAAGGTTGGAAAAAACAAATCTTATTATAGTTATGGACTGGCGGATAGAAAGAGAGAAAATAAAAGTGACACAGGCTCATTAATACAGCTCATTCTGCTGTTTGTGTCCTGTCAAGTCTCTTTCTCCAGTTTTCCATGAAGCTGTCGGATTATTTGTCTAAGTCTTAGCAGGAATTACTCAAACTCCCATTCCCACTCATTAAAAGTGAAGTCAGACTGCTGTGGCACGACATGCTACATCCTAATAGGACCAATTATGTGAGGTAATGAACATTTTATTCAAATTAAAGTACATGTGGAAGAGAAAGATATGTTGTGTGTGACTCGTTTCTATTCATTTTTGAGATATGCATGACTTGATGTAGACGCTGTCCATAAAGCACATTCATACATCAGCTGGGATGTCTCATTTGATTGCTCATGCTGTTCTGTGCAATCCTTTCATTTAAACTGTGTATAGCAGTTATTCAGCAGTTCACTCGATTCAGAGCATGACACCCAATCTGTTGTCCGGTAGCATTAAATTAGATACATTATTATTCAAAAGGTTTGACATCCCTTGAATGTACACTTCAAATCTTAAAAGTAATTTTTTTCTATAACTGTACTTGCAGCGAATATAATTTACTGAAGTAAGAGGCCACTGAAGTAAAACTTAAAGAAAGTACACCTTGTGACTATATTTCTTAAAACTATGTTTCTTTAAGGAAATTTACTTTGTAATCATGTCAAATTAAAGTGTAATTACATATATATTAAATGCATGACGTACAAGTTTCATTAGAAGTTTCATTAAACTACATTTTAGTTACCATAAATGCTTGTTATGCTTGTTAAGTTACATATAAATATGTTCTACTTAAATGGGTCAAAAAGGCACTCTTAAGTTCAACTAATTTAAACTTAAATTTAAACTGTAATTAATTTTCATTTAATTGCAAATAACATGCAATACACTTTTCACCTGGAGTTTGATTGACAGTTTATCCGCCATTTTGTCCAACAACAGACTGTAGAGTAAGTATTTACGTCGGTTTCCTTTCAAGGGAACTTGAAGAAATGATGTTGTAGAAATGTTTATACCCACGCCACCATAATGACTAGTGTCTGTCTTGTGTGAAATCGTGAAGTGCAGCACTAAGACAAGAGCACCTGGGACCCTGGAGTAGAGCCCAAGTCCAGATTGTAAAACCTCACGAATGTGTGCGGTGAGGACCAGCATACCGCATAAAAACCTCTTGAAGTGATACTCCTGACAAAAGAGCCATAGAGGCAGCCATACTCTTAGTAGAGTGGGCTCAGACTGACATAGGTGAAGGTTGTCGGGCCGACTCATAATTTTCCACTTGTTCATCCTCTGCTTCAATGCTGGGGACCCCAAAACAGATGAACAGCTGTTTTGATTCAATCCAAAGGGCAGCTCTGTGGACGTAAGCATCTGATGCCCGAACTGGACATAGCAGATTGTTTCCTACCTGGTCTGGATCCTGGAATGGAGGAGGACAGAAGGCCTGCAGAACAATAGATTTAGCCACATTAGTGGCTAGAAAGACGTGCTTGCATCTTAACCGAATCCCATACCACACCTAGTAAAGGGATCCTCTGTACTGGAGAAAGCACACTCTCCTTGGCGTTTAGCCTTAAGGAAAGGGTGTACATGTTCAATGACCCCTTTCCCCAGCAGAGTTTTTACCTCTTGTTCCATGACCAGAGCCTGCTCGGGGCCTACCATTGTGGGCAGGACCCCCATAAACCTGGGCGGGGTTGGCATAACGGCCCCCTGAGGGCACCAAGGTGAAATGGGCACCCGATAATGAGGTGTTGACCACTTCCCCCCAGAGGGGACTTTCCTCAGAGGTCTTACTCCACTGGCTTCAGGACCTCTTTCCCGCTCCCTTCTTGACAATAATGACGGTCAGAGCCGTCGCATAGACTGTGCGAACTGTGCAACCGCACATGGCCTAGCGCCACTAGGGGGCCTCGCAATCCTGCTGTTTTTTTTTTGGGGGGGGGGGGGGGGGGTTCCAACAAATTAAGCGGGTTTTTCATTGTCGCTATGTAATGCGTCCCCACTGAAGACGGAAGAGGGAGAAAGCTAAAGCGAGGGAAAGCCAACATGTCAGCTGCAAGAGAACGCGACCGATTTCGCAAGCACGAATCAGGTTCTGAGAGGCAGAGCCGAGCAGGGGAGGGGTGGGGGGGGGGGGGGGGTGGAGGCCTCGCATTTCAAGTTCGCACAGGGCCTCGCACCCCACCTGCGACGGCACTGATGATGGTCCTCAGATCAACCTTACGCCAAGAAAGGCTGCGGTTGTGAGCGCCTCCCCAGCCTCAATTCTTTCATTGGGGGAGCTTGGGTGGCGACTGTTTAGGGCTGCTCCCTCTGAGCCCTGAGAGCGGCTGGGGAGAAGTTTCTGCCGCCTGTATGCTAGCCTCCTGAAACCTCTCAACAACTGTATTGACTGTGTCGCTGATGAGGCCAGGAGGTGACAGAGAGGCATGAGGATGTTTTTATCTTTCTCTTTAATGGCGCTAAGGTTGAGCCACAAATGTCTTTCCGTGGCCACCAAAGATCTGTGGCCCAACGCAGCCCGCTGACTCCGTCCAGCCCTGCTTGCATCAGTGACATTGTGTGAAGACGTGCTGCTGCCTGACCAGACGCTGAATAAGCCTTACCCACTATATATATATGAATAAGCGTTGTTCTGACCAGCTTTGTTGGGTAACATCGGGGCCTTCAGGGACGATGCAGACTCAGGGGAGAGATAGCTGGCTAGCGTCTATTCCACTTTAGGCATCGCCTCATAACTGTGCTCTTTATATCCCATAATCGATTAATAGTTTGATGTTTGTGAACTGTACACACGATAAGAGACTAGGAAAGTCAGGAGATCAGGAAAAAAAACGGTAGGCCCTGACACAGAGGCTGTGACAGCGAGGGCATGAAGCGTTTGTCTAGCTTGCTTTTGGGACGAACGTCCTAAATCTCAGCCGGTCAGTCGACGATTAATCTGGCAGCGCGAGTCACAAACTTCATCAACTCCTCATTCACAGGAGAGTGAGGTGGTGTGTCCTCAACATCTCCTGTATCAATGCTTACAATATCTAACTACTCAGAGCTAGATGATTGTAGCACGGTGGTTCACTTGGGGGGAAGAAACTGCAGTGCGTGCTTCCAAACCCTGAGAGAAGTCACAGGATCCAGCAGGTGAAGACAGGGGTAAGGCCAGGCATGTCTCTTACCCCCCGTTAGATCCACTTGCGATCCCCATGACCTAGATCACTGTTGTGCCTCGGCAGCAGCGGGACCCGAGCCATAAGGAACGTGAGACTGAGAACCCTTCCTTGAAGTGCGCCAGGCGGGAGTGAAGCTTCTCTAATGGAAACTGTTCACAATTCTCACAGCCAGCTCCCTCGAGAGCTGACTGTTCATGCTCCGATTCCAAAAAAACAACACATAAATCATGTGTATCCCCACCCGTGATGTAGCGTGGGCAGAAATGAACACACAATCTAAAATGCTGCTTGCTCGCCATAATATATAACTGC